>NC_068429.1:7985920-8123420 GCF_023373465.1 Oncorhynchus keta | reverse complement strand
CCAGCCACCAGGAAATGGGGTTTAGTTTACTTATAAAAGGGGAGGGAAATTGGGGTTTCACACAATTTTGAGTTCCTTCAACAGGTTATGAGTTGAGGTGAACAGGCGTCAGAATGTTGTACTTCTAGTCTGTCTACGTGGTGCGGCTGTATGCAGGAAATGGATGATGATGCTAAAAGAGGCTGTGGTTGTGTTCCAGAGAGCTCAACAACATGGGGATCTGGTATCGCATGGGTAAGGTCCCACGTGCCCAGGAATCTTCGCCAACTCCAACCACCAATAACATCCAGAACATCAACTCGACGGCCAACACCACACCAACCCCAGCAGCCCCTCTGCCCAAGTATGCTACGTTTCCCATATTGTCTAATTTTATTTATTTTATTTTGCCTTTTTTATTTAACTAGGCAAGTCGGTTAAGAACAAATTCTTATTTTCAATGACGGCCTGTTAACTGCCTTGTTCAGGGGCAGAACGACAGATTTTGACCTTGTTAGCTCTAGGATTTGAACTTGCAACCTTTCGGTTACTAGTTCAATGCTCCAACCACTAGGCTACCTGTCGCCTCATTCAGGACCTCTTGCGTGTGTGTGTGTGTGTGTTCCACTTCCCATAATTCAGAGTGGTTTCTATTTCAAGTCTGTAGCCAAGTAAGTTAAAGAACAGGCACGTTGTGTTGAAACAGAGTTTACTCAAGAGAATGGGGAAAATGAACTGCCTATAGCCTGCAGCTAAAGAATAAAACAAAGGGAAACTGTGTCTAAAGCTTCTGCAAGAGAAGGAGAGGAATACTAAGTCAGCAGCTAGAATAGTGAGTTTTCTTCACATCTGAAGTGTACATGTATCTTCTCTCGACTGCCATCAGGACCCGTCTTGGTGTGGTTTTCTCCCGACTGCCACCAGGACCCGTCTTGGTGTGGTTTTCTCCCGACTGCCACCAGGGCCCGTCTTGGTGTGGTTTTCTCCCGACTGCCACCAGGACCCGTCTTGGTGTGGTTTTCTCCCGACTGCCACCAGGACCCGCCTTGGTGTGGTTTTCTCCGACTGCCACCAGGACCCGCCTTGGTGTGGTTTTCTCCCGACTGCCACCAGGACCCGTCTTGGTGTGGTTTTCTCCCGACTGCCACCAGGACCCGTCTTGGTGTGGTTTTCTCCCGACTGCCACCAGGACCCGTCTTGGTGTGGTTTTCTCCCGACTGCCGCCAGGACCCGTCTTGGTGTGGTTTTCTCCCGACTGCCGCCAGGACCCGTCTTGGTGTGGTTTTCTCCCGACTGCCGCCAGGACCCGTCTTGGTGTGGTTTTCTCCCGACTGCCGCCAGGACCCGTCTTGGTGTGGTTTTCTCCCGACTGCCACCAGTTTCTCCCGACTGCTTGGACCCGTCTTGGTTTTTTCTCCCGACTGCCACCAGGACCCGTCTTGGTGTGGTTTTCTCCCGACTGCCACCAGGACCCGTCTTGGTGTGGTTTTCTCCCGACTGCCACCAGGACCCGTCTTGGTGTGGTTTTCTCCCGACTGCCACCAGGACCCGTCTTGGTGTGGTTTTCTCCCGACTGCCACCAGGACCCGTCTTGGTGTGGTTTTCTCCCGACTGCCACCAGGACCCGTCTTGGTGTGGTTTTCTCCCGACTGCCACCAGGACCCGTCTTGGTGTGGTTTTCTCCCGACTGCCGCCAGGACCCGTCTTGGTGTGGTTTTCTCCCGACTGCCGCCAGGACCCGTCTTGGTGTGGTTTTCTCCCGACTGCCGCCAGGACCCGTCTTGGTGTGGTTTTCTCCCGACTGCCGCCAGGACCCGTCTTGGTGTGGTTTTCTCCCGACTGCCGCCAGGACCCGTCTTGGTGTGGTTTTCTCCCGACTGCCGCCAGGACCCGTCTTGGTGTGGTTTTCTCCCGACTGCCACCAGGACTTGTTTTCTCTAACAATGGTTAACCACTGGAGTTGCGCTCCTCTCTGAGGGTGGTTTAGTGTCGAGAACGGGCCAGCATTGTTAGTAGTGCTGAAATATCTGAACCAGATGGAACCTGTTATTGTAACAAAACTCCACATTTAATGGAAAAACGATGTACACTTGAAATCCTAAAAATGATTTTTTTTTGTGCCTTTCTCTAAGTTAAAATAGTCTAGTGTAATTATGTTCTTGTTTACAACAACGGCTTTGCACTTTGTTGTTGTGTGTTTTATGTATTATACCAATTAAGTTTTTACTATCAATTTGACTTAAACACCATAGTTGTTTTGAGATTTAAACTCTGTAATACTATGCTATATAAATGGACGTTCTGCGATATCCCCCAGAGGAAAAAGCATTACACCATGATCCCACTGTCCGTGCTATCTGGGATCCTTGGGATGACCCTAACCTTAACCACAGGAACGCATAGAGACCATTGGGATTCCTCTTACACCGTTGTTCTCAGACAATGCTCCACTGCACTAGCAGCGCTACCCCAGCCAGGCTAGCGTGTAACTCTACTGGACTAGCAGCGGCAGGCTAGCGTGTAACTCTACTGGACTAGCAGCGCCACCCCAGCCAGGCTAGCGTGTAACTCCACTGGACTAGCAGCGCTACCCCAACCAGGCTAGCGTGTAACTCCACTGGACGAGCAGCGCCAGGCTAGCGTGTAACCCCACTGCACCAGCAGCGCTACCCCAGCCAGGCTAGCGTGTAACTCCACTGGACTAGCAGCGCCACCCCAGCCAGGCTAGCGTGTAACTCCACTGGACTAGCAGCGCTACCCCAGCCAGGCTAGCGTGTAACTCCACTGCACTAGCAGCGCTACCCCAGCCAGGCTAGCGTGTAACTCCACTGCACTAGCAGCGCTACCCCAGCCAGGCTAGCGTGTAACTCCACTGGACTAGCAGCGCTACCCCAGCCAGGCTAGCGTGTAACTCCACTGGACTAGCAGCGCCACCCCAGCCAGGCTAGCGTGTAACTCCACTGGACTAGCAGCGCTACCCCAGCCAGGCTAGCGTGTAACTCCACTGCACTAGCAGCGCTACCCCAGCCAGGCTAGCGTGTAACTCCACTGGACTAGCAGCGCTACCCCAGCCAGGCTAGCGTGTAACTCCCCTGGACTAGCAGCGCCACCCCAGCCAGGCTAGCGTGTAACTCCACTGGACTAGCAGCACCACCCCAACCAGGCTAGCGTGTAACTCCACTGGACTGGATGCTCTGTAGAGGCAGATTTGCTTGCAGGACATAATACAATATAGCATGGGTATGTAAAACCACTTGTTTATTGTTCTAATTATGTTGGTAACCAGTTTATAATAGCAATAAGGCACCTCTGTTTTTTTTTTGTTGCCAATATACCACGGCTAAGGGCTGTATCCAGGTACTCTGTGATGCATAAGAACAGCCCTTAGCTATGATGTATTGGTCATATACCACACCTCCTCGGGACTTATTGCGTAAGTATACTTCAATTTTTAAAGAGACAGGAAGCTGCTTCCTCCTCTCCCTGAGTCTTTCCCTCTTTTCTTTCAGCCCTCTTCTCTCTGATTGGTTGGAACCAATCATTTCGTTCTGAACCAGTTCGAACTCCTTTGTTCTTTTTTTAAACCTTTTGAAATCTTTAAAAAAAAAACATTTAGCTCTACATTAAATTGGGGGAGAATTTTTTCCCCCCTAGTCCCCGCCAAAAACGCAACAAACCGCCTATACAAATTACTCCCTCTGTCGATCAGAATTTTTTTCACAGCATCTGCCTGCCTGCTGAACATCTTTGCCAGTGAGTGTGTGCGCGGTCTAAGGGATTGCATCGCAGTGCTTGAGACGTCGCTACAGACCCAGGTTCGATCCTAGGCTGTTACAACCGGCCATGAACAGCAGTCCTATAGGGCGGCGCACAATTGGCCCAGCGTCGTCCGGGTTAGGGGAGGGTTTGGCCAGGTCGGCTTTACTTGGCCCATCGCGCTCTAGCGACTCCTTGTGGCGGGCCGGGTGCCTGCAGGCTGACTCCGGGCGTCAGTTGAACAGTGTTTCCACTGACAGATTGGTGCAGCTGGCTTCCGGGTTTAGCGAGGGGGTGTTAAGAAGCGCAGCTTGGCGGGTCATGTTTCAGAGGACGCATGACTTAACCTTCACCTCTCCCGAGCACGTTGGAGAGTTGCAGCAATGAGACGATCGTAATCACGAAATTCAGTAAAAATTACACGTAATAATTATGAATAAGAAATACCTTATTTACATAACCCCTTGCTCTGAGACTTGAAATTGAGCTCAGGTGCATCATGTTTCCATTGATAAACCTTGATGTTTCTACAACTTGATTGGAGTCCACCTGTGGTAAATTCAATTGATTGGACATGATTTGAAAAGGCACATACCTGTCTATATAAGGTCCCACAGTTGACATCAGAGCAAAAATCAAGCTATGAGGTCAAAGAAATTGTCCATAGAGCTCCGAAACAACAGGATTGTGTCGAGGCACAGATTTGGGGAAGGGAACAACATTTTTTTTTTGCAGCATTAAGGGTCCACAAGAAAAGTGGCCTCCATCATTCTTAAATGGAAGAAGATTGGAACCACCAAGGCTCTTCCTAGAGCTGGCCACCCGGTCAAACTGGGGGAGACTGTCCTTGGTCAGGGAGGTGACCAAGAACCCGATGGTCACTCTGACAGTGCTTTATAGTTCCTCTGTGGAGATGGTTGTCCTTCTGGAAGGTTATCCCATCTCTGCAGCACTCCACCAATCAGGCCTTTATGGTAGAGTGGCCAGACGGAAGCCACTCCTCAGTAAAGGGCAATTGACAGCCTGCTTGGAGTTTGCCAAAAGGCACCTAAAGGACTCTCAGACCATGAGAAACAAGATGATTTGTTCTGATGAAACCAAGATTTAACTATTTGGCCTGAATGCCAAGCGACACGTCTGAAGGAAAGCTGGCACCATCCCTACAGTGAAGCATGGTGGTGGCAGCATCATGCTGTGGGGATGTTTTTCAGCGGCAGGGACTGGGAGACTAGTCGGGATCGAGGCAAAGATTAACGGAGCAAAGTACAGAGAGATCCTTGATGAAAACCTGCTCCAGAGCACTCAGGACCTCAGATTGGGGCGAAGGTTCATCTTCCAACAGGACAATGACCCTAAGCACACAGCCAAGACAGCGCAGGAGTGGCTTCAGGACAAGTCTCTGAATGTCCTTGAGTGGACCAGCCAGAGCCCAAACTTGAACCCGATCGAACATCTCTGCAGCGACGCTCCCCATCCAACCTGACAGCGCATGAGAGGATCTGCAGAGAAAAATTGGAGAAACTCTCCAAATACAGATGTGCCATGCTTGTAGCTTCATTTCCAAGAAGACTCGAGGCTGTAATCGCTGCCAAAGGTGATTCAAGTACTGAGTAAAGGGTCTGAATACTTACGCTATTGTGATTATATATTGTGTGTAGATTGAGAGGGGGGGGACAATTTCATCCATTTTAGAATAAGGCTGTAACGTAACAAAATGTGTAAAAAGTCAAGGGGTCTGAGAACTTCCTGAATGCACTGTATGTATATCTGAAATGTCAGATGTTAACAGAATGTATAATATTAAAAACAAAAACAGTGTTAAGTGAGAATTAGGCTGTAGTGGGGGGGGGAAAGTGGTGGAGTAACTACTGTAAACAGTACCTAGATTTTAATTTAGTTCAATGACCACCAAGCTACTGCAAAATGTAGTTGACTCACTAGTTGACCCCAACACTGGATCCAACATACTTACAAAGTGGTAGCGAAGATTAAAACATCTTTTCTGTGTGCCTGACAATATTACTTAAATTCTCTCCAAAAGACTGGATTGTTACGATGCATAATTGTTTCATTTCCCTTGCCTCCCCACAATGTTCTCTTCTGTAATTTACTAAAGCATTTCAGCACACCACAGTCAGAACCTCGGCAGAGAAACAAGAGGAGTGGCATCTTGTTCCCCACAACGATGATAAATTGGATTCCAAACTCCAGTGGCCACTGTAATCCAATCCCTAACCACCGCAGTCAGTTTTTCTGTGCTTTGTTCACTGAGTAACTTTATTGCCTATATGTCAATTGAGTCACCGGTCTAAAGCCTTGTAGCTTCACTGAGATGTGGCTGATTTTTCTGAGTTTAATAAATGCAGTTTTTCATTTTGAGAAAAGTTTGACAGCCACAGAAGGACCATGGATGCTTGTTAGTGTAACATCTTGCCTGTGGTCCTTCTGTAGCTCAGTTGGTAGAGCATGGCGCTTGTAACGCCAGGGTAGTGGGTTCGATTCCCGGGACCACCCATACGTAGAATGTATGCACACATGACTGTAAGTCGCTTTGGATAAAAGCGTCTGCCAAATGGCATATATTTTTAATATTATTATTATGTGAAGTGGCTCTGCAGCAGGGCTCTCGAACCCTGTTCCAGGGGAGCTACCGTACCATCCAGGGTCCGGTTTCCAAAAGGCATCTTAAGGCTAAGTTCGTCGTAAGAACCTTCACAGGAGCATCGTTACATCAATAAGCTTGTTTCCCCAAAAACCATTGTTACCAAATTTGCACTTAAACACTTATTTACTAATTGCCTCATACCATTCAAACAGCTAAGTGCTTCGTAAGATTCTTTTTTTTAACCTACTGCGTGACTTTATACACAGAAGAACAAAGATCTCCGCTAAACAGAATTAATGTCTGTCTCTGTGACCACCGGTAATTTCACAGTGAAGTTGACTACAAATACAAAGTTGCCAATGTCTTTGCAATTGTTAAACAAGTGGGAAAAAAAAGCTGTTTATTCAAGATAAATAGCCTACAGTATAGGCCTATATATTTAAATATTTAAATACATTTCTTGTTCATTCAATTGAGTTCTGTTTTGCTAATTGTAGGCTGTCTGTAATTATAAATGTCAAGGTAAGATTTGAACGGCAAGATCTGATCCGAGAGCAGTGCTGCCTTTTTTTATTTAGATCCCGGCAGTATCGACACTTCTCCCAACTCACTTAGCGAACGTTCTCCCAACGCACTTAGCGAACGTTCTCTCAACGCACTTAGCGAACGTTCTCCCAACGCACTTAGCGAACGTTCTCTCAACGCACTTAGCGAACGTTCTCTCTGCGTGGTGTTTCAGGAAAGCCGTTGTAAGGAAAGATGCATCGCTAAAACACTCGTAAAGCCTATAAATTCCATCGCTATCGGGGAAACCGAGAGCTGTAGATGTTCGCTCCATCTCTAATCTAGCACACCTGGTTTCTAATAATGAACTGTTTGATAAACTGTTTAGTTTCAGCTGGGGGGTTGGAGCAAAAACCTACATTAGGGGTAGCTCTCTGGGAACAGGGTTGGAGAGCCCTGCTATACACTATTCAAAAGCTTTTCATTTTGATCAAAAGCGACTGTTCTGGTTTCTGATTTTGACTCGAGACGCAACTCCTGAGTACGTTGGTCGTCCTGGTCCGAGAGAGTAGACCTCTCCAAAAGCAGCTTATTTACTGCATTAATTTCTGGATATTGATGGATATTTTGTCTAGTGTGGCCAAAGGCAGGCATACTCAGAAAGAGCACTCAAACAATATCTGTCAGGTCAATCTGTGTTTGTGAAATATCACACCCGCCATCGGAATCCTATCACCGACCATAATTCCCCTCCACTTCCTCAGTCAACCTTTTTGAAGATGAGCTGGAAAGGAGATCTTCATTAAAGCTGTCCGTGGCCAATGCCTAGATTAACGATTGTCGTCAACCTTTTTTTAATAAAAAAAATCCTCCGCTGTCCTGTCTGAGAGGAGCGTATCCACACGCTGATGGAATTGAATGAGGTTAAAAGGTCGACCCCCATCATGGCAGAATAAACCCGAGAGAGAACCAGGCGTCTGTTTGTAAATATCACTGACTGTTTTGGGGCGACGAGGAAGTCTCAAAGTCTTGTTTTGGTATCAATCGCTTCTAACTGATTTTTGTCTGTAAAATCTCTCTATATATAGATATATCTATATATATATCTATATCTATATATATCTATTTATATGATTGATACATTTCTTTACTGAATTTATTTATTTATATATATATATATGGCTTTTTTAAAAATCTGTTTGTCCCCTACAGACATATATCCATGACACTCCCCGCCAGTTTCAAAAGGCAAACCACTACTAGACCAGATTTTGAACACCAGAACTCCAACCTGTATGCCATATCAGGTGAGCTACTGTCTGTTTCTTCCCAATTGCAAAAAAATCTTCTGGAATATGCATATATTCAATGTTTTTGTTGTTTTTTCTTCCCCTTCAGCCATTACATAATATTCATTTTGAATTTAGTGTTATCCCTCAGTTTACTCTGAAGTCACCTGTGGTAGCTACCCCTTAAAGGAGTGTATTCCCTCAGTTTACTCTGAAGTCACCTGTGGTAGCTACCCCTTAAAGGAGTGTATTCCCTCAGTTTACTCTGAAGTCACCTGTGGTAGCTACCCCTTAAAGGAGTGTATTCCCTCAGTTTACTCTGAAGTGACCTGTGGTAGCTACCCCTTAAAGGAGTGTATTCCCTCAGTTTACTCTGAAGTCACCTGTGGTAGCTACCCCTTAAAGGAGTGTATTCCCCAGTTTAAAGTCACCTGTAGCTACCCCTCCCCTCAGTTTACTCTGAAGTCACCTGTGGTAGCTACCCCTTTAAAGGAGTGTATTCCTCAGTTTACTCTGACACCTGTGGTAGCTACCCCTTAAAGGAGTGTATTCCCTCAGTTTACTCTGAAGTCACCTGTGGTAGCTACCCCTGTGTTATCCTCAGTTTACTCTGAAGTCACCGGTGGTAGCTACCCCTTAAAAGGAGTGTATTCCCTCAGTTTACTCTGAAGTCACCTGTGGTAGCTACCCCTTAAAGGAGTGTATTCCCTCAGTTTACTCTGAAGTCACCTGTGGTAGCTACCCCTTAAAGGAGTGTATTCCCTCAGTTTACTCTGAAGTCACCTGTGGTAGCTACCTGGAGTGTATTCCCTCAGTTTACTCTGAAGTGACCTGTGGTAGCTACCCCTTAAAGGAGTGTATTCCCTCAGTTTACTCTGAAGTGACCTGTGGTAGCTACCCCTTAAAGGAGTGTTATCCCTCAGTTTACTCTGAAGTCTGTGGTAGCTACCCCTTAAAGGAGTGTATTCCCTCAGTTTACTCTGAAGTCACCTGTGGTAGCTACCCCTTAAATGAGTGTATTCCCTCTGAGTCACCTTACTCTGAAGTGTATCACCTTTACTGGTAGCTACCCCTTAAAGGAGTGTATTCCCTCAGTTTACTCTGAAGTGACCTGTTAGCTACCCCTCAAAGGTGTTTATCCTCAGTTTACTCTGAAGTCACCTGTGGTAGCTACCCCTTAAAGGAGTGTATTCCTCAGTTTACTCTGAAGTCACCTGTGGTAGCTACCCCTTAAAGGAGTGTATTCCCTCAGTTTACTCTGAAGTCACCTGTGGTAGCTACCCTTAAATGAGTGTTATCCCTCAGTTTACTCTGAAGTCACCTAGCTACCCTTAAAAGGAGTGTATTCCCTCAGTTTACTCTGAAGTCACCTGTGGTAGCTACCCCTTAAATGAGTGTATTCCCTCAGTTTACTCTGAAGTCACCTGTGGTAGCTACCCCTTAAAAGGAGTGTATTCCCTCAGTTTACTCTGAAGTCACCTGTGGTAGCTACCCCTTAAAAGGAGTGTATTCCCTCAGTTTACTCTGAAGTCACCTGTGGTAGCTACCCCTTAAATGAGTGTATTCCCTCAGTTTACTCTGAAGTCACCTGTGGTAGCTACCCCTTAAATGAGTGTTATCCCTCAGTTTACTCTGAAGTCACCTGTGGTAGCTACCCCTTAAAGGAGTGTTATCCCTCAGTTTACTCTGAAGTCACCTGTGGTAGCTACCCCTTAAATGAGTGTATTCCCTCAGTTTACTCTGAAGTCACCTGTGGTAGCTACCCCTTAAAGGAGTGTTATCCCTCAGTTTACTCTGAAGTCACCTGTGGTAGCTACCCCTTAAAGGAGTGTATTCCCTCAGTTTACTCTGAAGTCACCTGTGGTAGCTACCCCTTAAAGTGTATTCCCTCAGTTTACTCTGAAGTCACCTGTGGTAGCTACCCCTTAAAGGAGTGTATTCCCTCAGTTTACTCTGAAGTCACCTGTGGTAGCTACCCCTTAAAGGAGTGTATTCCCTCAGTTTACTCTGAAGTCACCTGTGGTAGCTACCCCTTAAATGAGTGTATTCCCTCAGTTTACTCTGAAGTCACCTGTGGTAGCTAACCCTTAAGGAGTCTAGGGCTTTGGATGTCGTAAGATGGACATGTTACGGATTCAAAGAGAGACATCGTGTGGTGAGCCAGAGAGATGGACCCCTCCAGTACTGGGCGACTCAATTTTTCCATACTCTCTCAAACTCTATTCTACATCTAATTTTCACTTAATGAGCTATGCGTTACCACTCCCGGTACAATCTAATAGGGGTTTCTTTGTACTCCTTATCATTGGCACATCGAAATAAACAAAACGCTTGAGTAGACGCAACACTAACACAGGAAATCTCCCCTGGAGTTGTGTGTAGGAAACCCCTTTAGGTGAAGCAGGACATTTTGTATTTTACCCAAAAGTTTTCCTTCTGTTCTCTAAACTCCGGGTGACCCCTCCCCCAGTTTGTTTCGACGGATCTCTTTCATTACTCCCACGTTGTTTGAACGGACGCGACGTCGGTCGGGAGAGAAGTCCAATTAACCAATTAAGATGAGACATAACCGTCAGTCGGGAGAGAACTCCAGTAACCAATTAAGACGAGTCATAACCGTCAGTCGGGAGAGAACTCCAGTAACCAATTAAGAGGAGTCATAACCGTCAGTCGGGAGAGAACTCCAGTAACCAATTAAGACGAGTCATAACCGTCAGTCGGGAGAGAAGTCCAGTAACCAATTAAGACGAGTCATAACCGTCAGTCGGGAGAGAAGTCCAGTAACCAATTAAGACGAGTCATAACCGTCAGTCGGGAGAGAAGTCCAGTAACCAGTTAAGACGAGTCATAACCGTCAGTCGGGAGAGAAGTCCAGTAACCAATTAAGACGAGACATAACCATCAGTCGGGTGCCGACGCCCCTTTCGGATAGCCGCTGAAACAAATATCAGATATCAGCCATTTTAAGGAGTTGCACCTGCCCTTTTTTTAAAATTATTTTATAATTTGCCCCTAATAATTGTAGCTCCGAGAACTCGGCGTCGCTTTCCAATTAAAACCCACGCTGGCTCCTTGACGGGAGGTCGCAGTAATGACACCCCTGCAGCATTAGAGGCTGAAACTGACAGGTGAGTCCCCAAATGAATTAAACATGAGGTGGGTGGTGGCGGGGGGTTACAATGAGAAGCGGAAAAACCTCAGACAGAAGTTGTCTTTTGAGGGGAGGAAGGGGGGAAGGGTATTTGAGGCTTGTAAATGCTCAGTGTAATTTACATATTCATCTCTTTGCCGTTCGTTCAGCCTTATCGAGAGCTCACCCCACTCCTGGTGACGTCTCTAAAGCTAAAATAGCAGTGACAGACGAGGGTGCGCTTCATTTTCCCCAGGATTTATGACTTGTGTAATTTAGGATATTTTATTAATACGCTTAGACGATTGATCCCCCCACCCCCTCGTCACTCTGTGTGGAATACGCTTAATAGTTCCAGATGACGCCTGGCTCACTGATTATGGAAAGGACTTTTCTTCTTCTACTTTTCATTTCCTCACATTATTTATTTTTTGCTCTTTAAAAAAAATTGAGTTACATCCTTTCGACACACAAGTTTTAGTTCACTATTTACACAGTGAAAAGGATCGCCTTTTGACAGTTGAGGTTTTCAGTCAAATCCATCCAGATATTTGGGATCATTTAGAATGGAGGAATAAAAACAAATGACGTAGAAGAAGTATACATTTGAGGCACCGTGGGCTCTAAGCTTATTATCCAAACACATCCCCAAACTCCTCGTCTCAAATCCTCCTCTTGGTTTTACACTTTATTAGTCAAAGAGCACAAGTAGTCAACAAGCTACATGACACAACCCTAGATGTGCCACAACAGGTCTCCATTACCTTCAGTTCAGTATGCCCCATTGGCCCTCACTACATCTCCCATAACCCCCTGTTTTGGGTTGCAAAATTCTACTTACTTTCCCAAAATTCTGGTTTACCAGAAGTCCTGGTTTGGGATGGAGAATTTCTATATTCCTTCCTTATTCTCATCATTTCAGTTTTCTTCCAACCCGAATTTCTGGAAAACCGTGGAAAAGTTACTGGAATTTTGAAGCCCTACCCCTGTTGCAACACATGGCCTGAGGAGACGGCGACATACTGTCCATCCATCCCATCCCATGGAGGAGTGTGACCGTGCTATACATCCCCAGCTAATTACAGCCAGATGAAATTATGCCCTCCACATCCAAGCCATTTAAAGACGATTTATAAAGATTCATCATCCTAATGTCCCTTAAAAGATCTTCTGCTGGTTATTTAAGTAAGTTATTAATGAGCTTCTAATGCTCTGCTTGAAGGAAGCGGCCTTCCTTCCGTCCTTGTCTCCTCTCCTTAGTTGATCTGAAAGGGGTGGGTTCTATGCCTTACACAGTTTCAAGGTTAGTTAGGAAGGACGAGGCACGAGACAAGGAGGTTGAAGGACAAATCTGTGTTTGTTTGGATGAGATTTATTTACATTTTGTATTATATTGGAGGAGTAACATCATATAAATTAACCTGTGCCAGCTTGTCATGTGTCAACAGGTTTAAAAAGGATTGTTGAATGCATTTAGGCTCTTTCATTGGAGAATTCTCTCCATCCTCACCTCTAACCCCTGGCCTGCACCCCATGTCATCCTGAACCTCTAACCCCTGGCCTGCACCCCATGTCATCCTGAACCTCTAACCCCTGGCCTGTACCCCATGTCATCCTGAACCTCTAACCCCTGGCCTGTACCCCATGTCATCCTGAACCTCTAACCCCTGGCCTGTACCCCATGTCATCCTGAACCTCTAACCCCTGGCCTGTACCCCATGTCATCCTGAACCTCTAACCCCTGGCCTGTCACCCCATCCTCACCTCTAACCCCTGGCCTTCACCCCATGTCATCCTGAACCTCTAACCCCTGGCCTTCAATCCACCTCTAACCCCTGGCCTTCACCCCATGTCATCCACCCCTAACCCCTGGCCTTCACCCCATGTCATAAACCTCTGGCCTTCACCCCATCCTCACCTCTAACCTCTGGCCTTCACCCCATCCTCACCTCTAACCCCTGGCCTGTACCCCATGTCATCCTGAACCTCTAACCCCTGGCCTGTACCCCATGTCATGTCATCCTGAACATCCTAACCCCCCCTGGCCTGTACCCCATGTCATCCTGAACCTCTAACCCCTGGCCTGTACCCCATGTCATCCTGAACCTCTAACCCCTGGCCTGTACCCCATGTCATCCTGAACCTCTAACCCCTGGCCTGTACCCCATGTCATCCTGAACCTCTAACCCCTGGCCTGTACCCCATGTCATCCTGAACCTCTAACCCCTGGCCTGTACCCCATGTCATCTGTACATGATTTTAAATAAGATTTCAATTTCAGAAGTGTGATACATGCAATCGTTGATGGCCAGAAGGCCTGTCATTTTAAATGTGGTAAAGACTACATTACCGCAGAGGGAAGGTTGTAATTAACACTTTAGTCTGACGTCTTCCGTTTAAACACACACCCTGTTTCGTACTCATTCGGCTGAACCAAAAGCCATACACTGGGGTCAAACTGAAACTTTGGTCAAAGAAAACTATGCAGGCCTGAGTCTTCTATTGCTGTTGAACAATCATCATGGTTCCACATTATAGCTAAGCCTTCACACCTCAAGGCCAGGAATTTGTCCTCGGAGCTAAAGAGCGATTTTAAAAAGAGGTTTTTTAATCTAGTGTATATATTTGGTTTCTTTGCAGATGTATTGGAACTTGAGGGAGGTTGGATCACAAAGAAGGCAACAGTCCCAGTGGCCTCGACAGAACCTTCTGACAGAGGGTTTTAGGTGTTAATACATCATTTTTAGGGGTTGGTTATATTTGTCCTGTTACAAGTTTATAGTATAAATGTATTTTCTGCATATCCCAACTCCTCCTGATACACCCTCAGGGAGTGAAGTAACATCCAGGGTCACCATTATACAGTGTCCCTGGAGCCATTGAGGTTGCTCAAGGGCACAGCGACAGATTTTTTTTTACCTCGTCAGCTCTGGGTTTTCAAACCAGAAACCTTTCGGTGACTGGCTCAACGCCCTAACCTCGAGGCCAGACATTTGTATCTTGTGGCTGGCCGTAATGAGTCTTCTTTGTCTCTTTCAGCAATGGATGGAGTTCCTTTCATGATCTCTGAGAAGTTTGCCTGCGCTTCCGATGATGTGAGTCTTATCTTTCCGGGTTGGTTCAGAAAACAAAATGTAATCTTGACTGTTGAGCATCATAGTTGTGAAGAGAGAACTAAATGCAACGGACAATATTCTTGCCTCTGATGTAGATATCAGCTTGATAAGATTGTTGCTCGAGTATGTGTGAAAGTGGTTGATGAAGAGTAGGCACAGACTGAGAGAAGAAGTCTGTGTTCCATGCATTCAACATGCTCGCTCAGCCTGTCAACTTCCTGTCTTGTCGGCCATCTGTATTGCAGCTGCAGCAGGTGGATCTGATGGGCATCACCATCAAGTCGCTGACGGAGATTGAGAAAGAGGTGAGTACACCGTCTCACCCCGGGCTAACTCGTACTAGCCTGGTTCCAGATCTGTTTGTGCCAACTCCTGTGGTCGTTGTCATGCCGAACACCATAGGAGTTGGCAAGACTCCACAAAACCGAGCCTGGGGACCGGGCTAAACTCACATCGCCATGTTCACTGACATATGACATCATCGACTGCCTTCAAAACGGGTTCTAGCATTTTGATAGAGGCAGGGTGATCACACTTCTTGTTGATTATGTAAAAGGGGGTTTTACACGTGGAGTTTAGAGGGGCTTTTCAGGCAGAGATGAGCCCTCTCTGAATTAAACCACACCCAAGCCTCTCTCTGTCAGAGCACTGAGCATTGCCAAGGGTGTGTTTGTCCCTCTTTATAAAAAAATAATAATAAACGAGCAGACGTTGCCCCTACCTAGTGTGCGAGGGCTCAAAGTAAGTCATAGTGTCTAATCCACATGATCAGTGGAATGGAAGGAACCCAGAGAAAATGAGTTCAATAAGTATGGAGAGGAGGTGCATAGCTTATTTGTTAGTGCTTTGTGAAGGCAGCATTTTCAGCAATGTTGTGTCGCTGTATTTCTCCAACTGTCCACTAGAGGCCTGTAATTTGACCTATTTCGCCCTCTACTCTCTACTCAAACTGTGCTGTTTGCCCTGTGGAAGGGTTGCATACAGTAACTAAGGGAAGACCTGTTGAGGAAATTAAAAGGCATGATCCAGTAATGAGAATGGATCCTGTAATCATATACAGCAGCCAATTATATATATATTTTTTGGGGGGGGCTGGTGCTACATGCTTTTCTCCCCTCATTGCTTCGGATTGGGGCGGTTCCAGCCATTAGGCTCCCATTTCCCCAATGACTAGAGGAACTGGCGAACATAAGTAATTGGTGTCTCTTAAGTGTTGATTAGCCCACAATTTGAGTTGACGTCTTCATCCTGTGGGGGGGCTGCAACGGGAGATGAGGGAGAGGAGGGATGAGGGAGAGGATGGACAAGGGATGAGGGAGAGAGGGATGAGGGAGAGAGAGATGAGGGAGAGAGAGATGAGGGAGATGATGGAGAGAGGGAGAGGATGGATGAGGAAGAGAGGGATGATGGATGAGGGAGATGATGGACAAGGGATGAGGGAGATGATGGACAAGGGATGAGGGAGAGATGGAAAGGGGAACAGACATAAAAACAAATGTCTTAACCTGGAATGTCGGCGAATGAACATGGCAGAGAAACAATATTGTCTCAACCACATACCCATCGGACCAGGCGAGTCTCAGGTGAGACGATAGACCGGACCAGGTGAGTCTCAGTTGAGACGATAGACCGGACCAGGTGAGTCTCAGTTGAGACTATAGACCGGACCAGGTGAGTCTCAGTTGAGACTATAGATCGGACCAGGTGAGTCTCAGTTGAGACTATAGATCGGACCAGGCGAGTCTCAGTTGAGACGATAGATCGGACCAGGTGAGTCTCAGTTGAGACGATAGACCGGACCAGGTGAGTCTCAGTTGAGACTATAGACCGGACCAGGTGAGTCTCAGTTGAGACTATAGATCGGACCAGGTGAGTCTCAGTTGAGACTATAGATCGGACCAGGCGAGTCTCAGTCGAGACTATAGATCGGACCAGGCGAGTCTCAGTCGAGACTATAGATCGGACCAGGCGAGTCTCAGTCGAGACTATAGATCGGACCAGGCGAGTCTCAGTCGAGACTATAGACCGGACCAGGCGAGTCTCAGTCGAGACGATAGACCGGACCAGGCGAGTCTCAGTCGAGACGATAGACCGGACCAGGCGAGTCTCAGTCGAGACGATAGACCGGACCAGGCGAGTCTCAGTCGAGACGATAGACCGGACCAGGCGAGTCTCAGTCGAGACGATAGACCGGACCAGGCGAGTCTCAGTCGAGACGATAGACCGGACCAGGCGAGTCTCAGTCGAGACTATAGACCGGACCAGGCGAGTCTCAGTCGAGACGATCTCAGAGACGGACCAGGCGAGTCTCAGTCGAGACTATAGACCGGACCAGGCGAGTCTCAGTCGAGACCGGACCAGATCTCAGTCGAGACCCGGACCAGGCGAGTCTCAGTCGAGACGATAGACCGGACCAGGCGAGTCTCAGTCGAGACGGTAGACCGGACCAGGCGAGTCTCAGTCGAGACTGTAGACCGGACCAGGCGAGTCTCAGTCGAGACTGTAGACCGGACCAGGCGAGTCTCAGTCGAGACTGTAGACCGGACCAGGCGAGTCTCAGTCGAGACTGTAGACCGGACCAGGCGAGTCTCAGTCGAGACTGTAGACCGGACCAGGCGAGTCTCAGTCGAGACTGTAGACCGGACCAGGCGAGTCTCAGTCGAGACTGTAGACCGGACCAGGCGAGTCTCAGTCGAGACTGTAGACCGGACCAGGCGAGTCTCAGTCGAGACAAGGGTTAGTTTCAGTAAGGTAATAAATAAAGGGTCAGGGTTAAGACTAAGGTTGGTGAACCTTAGTCCTGTGGTATGGAGGAGATCTGTCAACTAGAGGTCACACAGCATCACCTAGTGCCCTGCTTTCTTACCACACAGCAAATCAACTGAAATTATTTCATTTTAAACTTGGAATGTAATCTTAGTTGAATTGTTTAGTTCAGTTTGTTGTAATAGATCTTTTTTGGGGGGGGGGGGCGTTCAGGTATTGCAACACACTGTTGGCAGTCCTCTCTTAACCCAAAACACTATTGAACTCTCTTAATTCAACATTTTAATAAGCATTTGTTTTGGATTTAAATGAGTTCGATTTGAGTCCAGACCTCAGGCATCTATCAGTGAGGAACGACATTGTATTTTCGTGGTGGATAGAATTTGTGCTGGTTTTCGCCACAAGGGGGCACACTTTGACCAAAGATCCAGTCAGAGACGGGTAACTGCGTGAGACTAATGGGTGGCCCTAACAGTTTTCAACGCTGTGTTAAACAAACACACTAAATATGCTTCATAAATGTATTTAATGTTGTCCTGTGAATAGTTGATGACATGTTATCTTTCTCTCCGTCTACCTTTTCTCTCAGTACGAGTATAGTTTCCGCACAGAGCACAGCGCAGCAGCGAGGCTTCCCCCGAGTCCCACACGGATCTCCCTGGGCTCTGAGGCCTGAGCCACCCCCCCAGTCCCACACAGTTCTGAGCCCCCCAGTCCCACACAGATCTGAGCCTCTCCCTCTTCCCCTCCAGAGAGACCTGAGCCTCTCCCTCTTCCCCTCCAGAGAGACCTGAGCCTCTCCCTCTTCCCCTCCAGAGAGACCTGAGCCTCTCCCTCCTTCTCCTTCTTCCCCTCCAGAGAGATCTGAGCCTCTCCCTCCTCCCCTACAGAGATCTGAGCCTCTCCCTCCTCCCCGACAGAGACCTGAGCCTCTCCCTCCTTCTCCCTCCTCCCCTACAGAGATCTGAGCCTCTCCCTCCTTCCCTACAGAGGTCTGAGCCTCCCTCAGTCCTCCAGCAGGAGAGGAGGAGAGACTTACACTACTACTACTACTACTACTACTACTGAGAACCATCCCACACAAACCAAGCCAGAGAAAGAGAGCGACAGAGGAAACTAATGTCTCCTTCTCTCCCTTTGGCCTGCATCCCTCCACTCCTCCCTCCACACCTCCCACTACTACTCCCTCCTCGCCTCCCTCCACTCCTCCTTGTCTGCATCCCTCCACACCTCCCACTACTACTCCCTCCTCGCCTCCCTCCACTCCTTGTCTGCATCCCTCCACACCTCCCACTACTACTCCCTCCTCGCCTCCCTCCACTCCTCCTTGTCTGCATCCCTCCACACCTCCCTCCACACCTCCCACTACTACTCCCTCCACTCCTCCTTGTCTGCATCCCTCCACTCCTCCCACTACTCCTCCCTCCACTCCTACCAAACAAGGTCATTGGGACAGCTTGGTCCACTGTCCAAATGGATGGTCCTTTTTTCTTTTGAAAAAGAAAAAAAAAAAAATGAACAAACAGAAGTCCTTTGGTTGCCCAGTCGTTTCTTCTTCTTCGTTTTTAAAGTTCAGTACTGCTTATTTGAGGAGGGAAACGATCCATGGGAAAAAGGGACCCGTTGATGCATTAAGGTTCCGCAGTGCATTCAGGATGGAAAGACCTGTGAACCTGATGGTTGTGTGATTTTGGACCCTTGGTGGTTAAGGGAGGAGAGAGAGAGAGCAAGGCTTGCCCATTCAACCCATGAACCATAATGGCAGAGGCACCAGTTTAGTCTAGAAATGCACATTTGATCCATCCCTCCTTTCGGGAAACTTTAAAGCGCCCACAGAGACTTGGGGTGGTTGGAACAAACCGTGCTCTATAATACCCTATTGGATATAAGCAGTGCGTAACCCGCTGGTCTCGCCTTCGTTCCATTGGTCGTCTGTGGATATTTCTGCATTAAAGAGCAGCGTAGCCAGTCGTTGACTACAGTCCCCACCCACCTCCCTGTACACTAGATGTAAGGCCGGGAAGAGGAGCCAGCTTACATGTCACTGTAAAATAAATGTCCCCCAACGATATTGATTTGGACAAGTTCACCAAATGCTATGAGGTTGTTCTATTTCTCTCGTCGTTCTTCCTCTTCGCCTCGGTTGTTTGTGTCACGTTTCAACGGCTCCATCGTTGTGCTTTCTGGTCTGAGACGCTCCTTGGATTAAAATCAGAACCACTAAGTAAATGGACTGTTACAGTCGGTAAGGTCTTGCCGTTAGCTGGACAACAACACTTTTTTTTTTGTTGTGTGTTTTTTTGTGTGTTTTTTTTTTTTTTCAAAGCCAGATGTTTGCATCTGTTACAGTTTCACTGTGGCTTTACTCAGTCTTTTGTCATGGTTTTAGTATTTCTTATCTTTTAAAAGCTGTATTTTCTATTTCTTGCGGAATGAGTTTTGACAGAAATGTACTGTTTTGAAGGAGCCAGTTACCAATGAGAGCCCTGTCTTTCTCTAGTCAGGTTACAATGGCCAGCATTGTGAAAGTATTCATTTGCCACTTTCATTTTCTTAATAATGAACAAAATTAGATTTAAGTGTTTTTAATTACATGTATAATATGTGTTTTGAACTAAATGGGATGTTCTTGTATCAAGAAGAACACACTTAATAATTTGGGCTCAAGTAACGGTCTTTTGTTTCACGCATAAAGGTGATATGTGTGTTCTTCTAAACAGTCTGCATTTTTTTGTATTTTCAAAAACGACTAATTGTAATTTAATAAAGTGTTCCTGATGTTTTGCCTGTCCATTGGCATAGGGGGGCTATAACTAATAACACCCCCATCTCCTCAGTTTTCTCCAAACTCTTACACAATTCCCTCTAAAAAACCTTGGGTTTGTGTTCACCATATCAAAAAAATGTTTTGCAACAGGGAACAACTGAAAGCTGTGTTCAGTTTCAGTACCTTCCGGTTTCAAAAACGGTTCTCTTTCTGTTGAACACGACCCCACCGTACACACTCCAAACTATCAGGAAACACACATCTTCTGTGATAGTGTTTTTTCAAACACTTTAGTCTCTTTTTGTTTGTTTTTGTCTTATTGCCTCAACTGTGATCAAACCACTCATTGATATGACTTTTAGTTTGTTGTAGTTGCTTGTCATTCTTTTACCCACACTTGCTTGATATTGATGGTATTAATATATTGAGAACGTTTTTTTTTTTTTCCTACAACAGTATTTGTCTTAAATGGCGTCCAGAGTTGCTCCTTTACGACATAAGCCTTTTTAAACACTGCCTAGAAAATCATGTCAACTCTGGAGAACCTTTTTTTCATTTTCTAGCATTCCTGGTACTGATGTATTCTATCGCTGTAGTTTAAGCATCCAGTTTTAACATCATTTAATTGATCTTTCTATGCTTGGCAGAAGTTGTTTCCTCAGAGCAGCTCTTGGTGCCCTTTTGGGGGGAAAACTGCCCTTTATTTTCTCTTTTGTCTAATTGCTCATTTAAGGTCTGAGGAGTATTCTGACCCCTCTCTCCCCAGAATAATTGACCAATACATTTCAGTGTTGTATTTCTCAGAAAATCAAAAAAAAAAAAGTCAAATCAATGTAAAAAAGAAAGAGATGGATTGTGTTATTGCACTGCCTATATATTGTGATCATGCTAAGTAGCTTAGCTAGTTCAACTAGACCAAACGTCCATTCAAAAACGATGCTTGTAAAATGCTCCCACGTTACAGCTTGTTTTGTTCTGCCTGCGTCATGGTAACCTACACCTGTACTTCTACATCTGAACTGTGGCGTGTAAATATCTTCAGATGGTCATGATAAAAAAAAAATACATTGTTAACTAATATGATTTGTCTGTGTATTAACATTTTTTTAATGTGAGATCAAGTTCAGTCCTGTATTGTTTTCAACATGGACTCCTTTTTTAAGACGGCCGCGGATTCCTTCCAGCTATGAGATACTGTTCAACCGGCTGTAGCTCAGCTGGGATTTGTAGATATTTACATGTTGTTTTGATTTGCAACTCTTCTCTCCTGGATGGAGTTTGGGTTATTCTACTTTGAATGATTGTCATCCCACCATTAAACAAAACTTAAGTTGACGACGAGAAGCTTCCACCGTTTATATTATTAGTTAAATCCTCAAAATGTATATTTTAGTGTCAACTAACAATCGAACCACCCAAACAACGTGAAGCTCTGTACGACCGGAGGTAGAGCCTGTACGATTTGACGTTTTGTCTTGTCTTCCTGGGAACTCTTCATTTGTAAATGCTTGTGAATTCATTATGGCTCTGAGGATCCTGTTGGTGATAACTGGTGTTTTAAAAAAGGTCAATTTTGGACCTAAAAAAAAGCAACAACAAAAAAAACATGTTTAAACTGATCAATGCACGACCATACCAGGTAATTTACTGCTTAAACAACATGGAGAAATAAGATATTTGGCTACAGAAAGGTCTTCTTATGGATCTCAACAGCTTCCGTCCAAAAACAAATCCTGTTAAATGATGTCAACACATACTGGAGGAGTTACTGACAAGCTACGAGTGGCTAGCTTAGATAACGAACTTGCTACGTCTGGAGGAGTTACTAACTACGAGTAGCTAGCTTAGATAACGAACTAGCTACGTCTGGAGGAGTTACTAACTATGAGTGGCTAGCTTAGATAACGAACTAGCTACGTCTGGAGGCGTTACTAACTACGAGTAGCTAGCTTAGATAACGAACTAGCTACGTCTGGAGGAGTTACTAACTATGAGTGGCTAGCTTAGATAACGAACTAGCTACGTCTGGAGGCGTTACTAACTACGTGTGGCTAGCTTAGATAACGAACTAGCTACGTCTGGAGGAGTTACTAACTACGAGTGGCTAGGTTAGATAACGAACTAGCTACGTCTGGAGGAGTTACTAACTACGAGTGGCTAGCTTAGATAACGAACTAGCTACGTCTGGAGGAGTTACTAACTACGAGTGGCTAGCTTAGATAACGAACTAGCTACGTCTGGAGGAGTTACTAACTACGAGTGGCTAGGTTAGATAACGAACTAGCTACGTCTGGAGGAGTTACTAACTACGAGTGGCTAGCTTAGATAACGAACTAGCTACGTCTGGAGGAGTTACTAACTACGAGTGGCTAGCTTAGATAACGAACTAGCTACGTCTGGAGGAGTTACTAGCTACGAGTGGCTAGGTTAGATAACGAACTAGCTACGTCTGGAGGAGTTACTAACTACGAGTGGCTAGCTTAGATAACGAACTAGCTACGTCTGGAGGAGTTACTAACTACGAGTGGCTAGCTTAGATAACGAACTAGCTACGTCTGGAGGAGTTACTAGCTACGAGTGGCTAGGTTAGATAACGAACTAGCTACGTCTGGAGGAGTTACTAACTACGAGTGGCTAGCTTAGATAACGAACTAGCTACGTCTGGAGGAGTTACTAACTACGAGTGGCTAGGTTAGATAACGAACTAGCTACGTCTGGAGGAGTTACTAACTACGAGTGGCTAGCTTAGATAACGAACTAGCTACGTCTGGAGGAGTTACTAACTACGAGTGGCTAGCTTAGATAACGAACTAGCTACGTCTGGAGGAGTTACTAGCTACGAGTGGCTAGGTTAGATAACGAACTAGCTACGTCTGGAGGAGTTACTAACTACGAGTGGCTAGCTTAGATAACGAACTAGCTACGTCTGGAGGAGTTACTAACTACGAGTGGCTAGCTTAGATAACGAACTAGCTACGTCTGGAGGAGTTACTAGCTACGAGTGGCTAGGTTAGATAACGAACTAGCTACGTCTGGAGGAGTTACTAACTACGAGTGGCTAGCTTAGATAACGAACTAGCTACGTCTGGAGGAGTTACTAACTACGAGTGGCTAGGTTAGATAACGAACTAGCTACGTCTGGAGGAGTTACTAACTACGAGTGGCTAGCTTAGATAACGAACTAGCTACGTCTGGAGGAGTTACTAACTACGAGTGGCTAGCTTAGATAACGAACTAGCTACGTCTGGAGGAGTTACTAACTACGAGTGGCTAGCTTAGATAACGAACTAGCTACGTCTGGAGGAGTTACTAACTACGAGTGGCTAGGTTAGATAACGAACTAGCTACGTCTGGAGGAGTTACTACGAGTGGCTAGGTTAGATAACGAACTAGCTACGTCTGGAGGAGTTACTAACTACGAGTGGCTAGGTTAGATAACGAACTAGCTACGTCTGGAGGAGTTACTAACTACGAGTGGCTAGGTTAGATAACGAACTAGCTACGTCTGGAGGAGTTACTAACTACGAGTGGCTAGGTTAGATAACGAACTAGCTACGTCTGGAGGAGTTACTAACTACGAGTGGCTAGCTTAGATAACGAACTAGCTACGTCTGGAGGAGTTACTAGCTACGAGTGGCTAGGTTAGATAACGAACTAGCTACGTCTGGAGGAGTTACTAACTACGAGTGGCTAGCTTAGATAACGAACTAGCTACGTCTGGAGGAGTTACTAACTACGAGTGGCTAGCTAAGTCTGTCGCAGCGCTCCTTGACCAGAATGTCACGTCGATGAACCACCAAAGGCACACCCAATTTCTGTTTGAAAATTGATAAAGACGTGATGTTAGACCAGTTTTTTTTTGTTTATTTTTTTATATGACAAACCTTGTATCCCAGTTACAAAACCTAATCTGTTAGGGATCAAACCGTTAAATCGATATGGACCCATTATTATTATTATTATGGCAGTCGTATGTTAAAATGTTTACCCTGTGTGTCATTGAGGTGTATTTGTTTGTGTGTGATTACACAGAGTACCAACCAAACTACTGGTGACTAATCCACAGGACCAACCTTTTTATTGACTGTTTCACAGAAGCATCCTACATTTGATTTCAATTTCAACCCACTGCTCTTCATTACTTCCTTCCATTCTATAAATGTTATTTTTAGTTTTTTTTTTGGTGGTCGGTTCGCTCCCTCAAATCATTAGTTATCAGACAGTGTGCAAACATGCGGGTTCTCTCATCTCGGTACCACCCCAGTCGTTTTAATGGCGACTAGTAAAACAACAGAGAGAGACCTCTTAACTAGCTACTTCAAAACCCACAAGTTACTTTCCTCTCAAGATGTGTCGGCAACAGAGAAATCTGGCACGCACAGCCCACTGTCACCAAATTGTACCTTTAACGGAAGCAATTTGTCCTTTCCCTGGATATAGACTACTTTTAATCCCATTTTTTTTTAATGAGATATTTACCATCTTTATGAAGACATTTAATCAGAAACGCAGAGTGCCTGTCATGATGCCATATACCTGTCAAGACCTCTGTTGTCTTTGACTTCTGATTCCTCTCCATTTTCTTTTTTTGGTCACCAAAAATAGAAATCTTCTTTCATCTTATCCGATGTGAGTTTCTGCAGAGAATGGACTTAGGGTCCCATGGAAATGACATGGAAGTTTGTCAGGCAGACTTTTGCATGTTGCTTGTATGCCAGCGTACTGGGTTAAGTGTAATGGTACCATGGATTACTTTAGTCAATGTCAAGTCAGTGCATCTCTTCAAAATGATAACTAATTATAAAGAAAAGTAATTATCATTTGTATTAATTTATTTAACATTGTCTTTTAATATTGACAAATCAGTGTGCTTGTTTGTTTGTCTGTCTGTATTAACACATTTTGAATAAAACTTTTAAAAATGGTGGCTGATTTTGTCTCTGATTTTAAAACAAGAGATATGTTGACTACATTTAACAGTAAGATTACAATTATATCCAGTGCTGTGACAGTATTTTTGTCAGACGACCAGGTACAACCCGCCCCAGCACAATATGTATGCAGCCTGAGAGGTATGGTTCTGTAATGCATCATGGTGTTGTGGTATTTCGTACACTTCTAGAGAGAAAAGGGTATTGGAATAAAGATTTAAATTCAACTACATCGGATTACACCTTGCACCACATTGTACATTGTGACACTTGTTTCATTTTAAAAACATGGTTTAAACTATCATTTTGATATCATGTTTGGTCGGTCATTGCATCAGCCCTTGCATCCAGTGCTCTCTCTATGAATTTGAGTGGTTACTTTTTCTCCAGCCCCATTCCTTAGCTTTTTTACCAAAACAGTGGTGGTTTGACTGCGTTATTGTTTGAACTGCAGATTGCAGCTTTAAAATACAGTGTGAAAGTTGTCTCAATGACTTCAAACTGAACTTGGAGCAACGAATATCAAAACTAACTACAAAATGGCATCTCACTTTTAAATCTTGTTCCCTACTACTTAACCAGAAGGGTCCCATTTAGGTAAAAAAAAAAAAAAAAATCTCCCCCTTTCATCATCAAGGTTTCTGCTGGTGGCCATGTGAGGCCGATTAGGACGATTGGGTTGTGATGACGCAAGGTGTGAGCTGATCCCTCCCTCTGATGGGCAGATGTTGAGGAGAGATGACCGGCCAGGCTCTGGCGTTGCCTTGCCTTGGGAATGTCATTTAAGTGGCCAGAGCAGGAAAACAAATGGATTCCTTTCTGGTGAGATCAAAGGAGCGGCCATCGCACAGACTCCTGGGGAACCTGCCTCCCTAACTACCCCCCGAGGAGGGTGGTTGTTTGATGGTTGGGGGTGCGATGGAAGGGGTCAGGTTTTGGGGAAGGTTGTTCCTGGCTTGTTTTTTTTTACTCCCTCAGGACCAGGTTGTTGCCGGGTGACGCTCCCTCAGGACCAGGTTGTTGCCGGGTGACGCTCCCTCAGGACCAGGTTGTTGCCGGGTGACGCTCCCTCAGGACCAGGTTGTTGCCGGGTGACGCTCCCTCAGGACCAGGTTGTTGCCGGGTGACGCTCCCTCAGGACCAGGTTGTTGCCGGGTGACGCTCCCTCAGGACCAGGTTGTTGCCGGGTGACGCTCCCTCAGGACCAGGTTGTTGCCGGGTGACGCTCCCTCAGGACCAGGTTGTTGCCGGGTGACGCTCCCTCAGGACCAGGTTGTTGCCGGGTGACGCTCCCTCAGGACCACGTTGTTGCCGGGTGACGCTCCCTCAGGACCACGTTGTTGCCGGGTGACGCTCCCTCAGGACCACGTTGTTGCCGGGTGACGCTCCCTCAGGACCACGTTGTTGCCGGGTGACGCTCCCTCAGGACCACGTTGTTGCCGGGTGACGCTCCCTCAGGACCACGTTGTTGCCGGGTGACGCTCCCTCAGGACCACGTTGTTGCCGGGTGACGCTCCCTCAGGACCACGTTGTTGCCGGGTGACGCTCCCTCAGGACCACGTTGTTGCCGGGTGACGCTCCCTCAGGACCACGTTGTTGCTCAGAAAATGAGAGGGATCCGTGATGAAGTGGCGTGTTGTCTGAAACGACGGTTGAGGGCCAGCAGGTGGAGTTCCTCTGAGCCACTGTCATGAAAGATGGCATCCTTTCTCCATCAAAAGTTTAATAACTAACTGGGCTGTCCATACATTTGCAGGAAAGAGTGGCCAGGATATGGCCAATTGAAAAGAGAAGGTCTCACGACAGGTGTGCTGACAATACACACCCTTGGAGGTGCTATGCTTTCTGGACATTTTATAGCCGTCTTGCTCCTTTCATCAGAGCCAGATGTGCTCAGTAAAGGGCTGAGCATCCACAAGGGAAACTAGGGCTGCCAACATGGAGACGCTGGCGGTTCGAGGGGCACAGGAGCCAACAGCTATCAATGAAAAAGTCAGCATTGCACAAAGTAAAACGGTAATATCTGGCCAGCTTCCACAACTAAGAGGGCGAAGTGTGAGGCCAAACGTCTCTACTGTTTTGTGTTTGTCCCACTGCTATCATGCTGCAGCAGGATGAAGCAGGTCCATGCAGATATCTATCGCTGAGACTTTTTGCACCGTGGCTGTGTATCTGCAGTGTAACGCGTGGCAACGTCAGATCCAATGAGTCTAGTTTGAAAAAATATACAGTGTCTTTTGGAAAGTTCAGACCCCTTTACTTTTTTCCATTTTGTTACATTACAGCTTTATTCTAAAATTTGATTGCTGAGTTTTTTTAAAAATAAATTTAATCTACACACAATATCCCAAAATGACAAAGTAAAAACAGGTTTAGACATTTTCGCATATATATATATATATATATAAAAATAACATACCTTATTTACATAAGTATTCTGGCCCTTTGCTATGATACTTGAAATTGAGCTCAGGTGCATCCTGTTTCCACTGATCATCCTTGAGTCCAACTGTGCTAAATTCAATTGATTGGACATGATTTGGAAAGGCACACACACCTGTCTATATAAGGTCCCACAGTTGACAGTGCAGGTCAGAGCAAAAACCAACCCACAAGGTCAAAGAAATTGTCTGTAGAGCTCAGAGAGAGAGAGAGAGGATTGTGTCACAGGTCTGGATTGTGTTGAGGCATCTGGTGAAGGGCACCATTCTTAAATAAAAGAAGTTTGGAAACACTAAGAGTCTTCTTAGAGCTGGACGCCCGGCCAAACTGAGCCATCGGGGGAGCAGGGCATCGGTCAGGGAGGTGACCAAGAACCCGATGGTCACTCTGACGGAGCTGCAGAGTTCCTCTGTGGAGATGGGAGAACCTTCCAGAAGGACAACCATCTCTGCAGCACTCCACCAATCAGGCCTTTATGGTAGAGTGGCCAGATGGAAGCTACTAATCAGTAAAAGGCACGTGACAGCCTGCTTAGAGTTTGCTAAAAGGCACCTAAATGACTCAGACCATGAGAAACAAGATTGAACTCTTCAGCCTGAAAGCCAAGCATCACATCTGGAGGAAACCTGGCACCATCCCTACGGTGAAGCATGGTGATGGCAGCATCATACTGTGGGGATGTTTTTCAGCGGCAGGGACTGGGAGACTAGTCAGGATGGAGACAAAGATGAATGGAGCAAAGTGTAGAGAGCTCCTTGATGAAAACCTGCTCGAGAGCGCTCAGGAACTCACACTGGGACAAAGGCTCACCTTCCAGCAGGACAACAACCCTAAGCACACAGCCAAGTACACACAAGGATGGGTAGGAATAAAACGGGTGGAGAAATAAGAGGTAGTGGGTCGGTTAGTTGGGAAACTACATTTTCCACAAAGAAAAGAGAAATGCTTGTATGCTGACATTTCATTTCCATGGCAAGGTGCGAGGGGTCTGTCACCTTTTTGAGTGAGTGACTCAAATAGTGTCTCTCTGTTTCTGTGTCTCTCTCTCTCTCTCTCTCTGTGTGTGGTCGGGATGAGTAAGACAGAAGAGATGGATTGTCAGGATGTTCTATTGTCAGTAATTACTCTAAAACGAATGCAATGGCCATCTCAGTCTCTGGACTTAAACCTGTGGTTTGAATTGAAGAGGGTAGTTCCTAGGTGCAGGCGAAGGATCTGGATGGATGCTGTATTAAAACAGGTACCAGTCATTTTGACCCTTTTTTTAAAGATTGGTTTTATTACTTGTTTAACAATCTCTCTGAATCTCTCTGAATGATTGTATTAGTGAAAACAAATACTTCTTTTTTGGAGCATACAATATAGCAGTATTTATTTATTTTTGCTCATTATTCAAGAGTGTCGATAATTATGGACCTGGCTGACCATCATCCAGGTTTCGTGCAACATGTCACACTCACCTGGATGATGCATGTCAGTCACTCTGTGCCAATATGTTCACCACACATCTTAGCACAGTAGCAAGGTTAAGAGTGCATCTTGACAATTGGCAGGGATGGAAAGACTAGCTTTTTTAATTAATCTTATCAAAAACACATTGTAATGAGGTTTACTCGCTAGCCTACAAGAAGAATAAGTTTACGAGTGAACTAATTATCGACTAAAATTAGTCATCTAACTAACCCTTTCTCAAATCTTACAATCGGGCCTGTAAGTAATTGTGATTCCTCGTTACCACTGTCATACCGTCGTCATGGAAAGAAAGTGGGTGAATTGCTGTCACAAGTTTACAATGAGCTCCAAAGACAGCAGAGTTCCATTAGCTCGTATCTTTTATGGTTGGTGGACTCTTTTGAAGCTTGCGTTTTTCTATTCGTTCCAGAACACAGAAAATCCCCTTAGTTTTCATAAAGAGCAGTCCGTTTTAACGCGAGCCAAGGGGTGTCTCATCACAAAACAACATACAAAAAGGGCCTGATATAAGAGCTGAGCTCATGCATACATCAGTGAAAAGGTCAGGGTACAGTTCTAGTCAGAGGGCTAATGTTATGGACAGTTACCAGGGCTTCTGAGTGGCGCAGCGGTCTAAGGCACTACATCTCAGTGCTAGACGCGTCACTACAGACCCTGGTTCGATTCCAGGCTGTATCACAACCGGACGTGATTGGGGAGTCCCAAGTGCGGCGCACAATTGGCCCTGCGTCGTCCAGGTCTGGATTTGGCCGATGTGGGCCGTCATTGTAGATAAGAATTTGTTCTTAACTGACTTTCATAGTTAAACATTTTTTTCAACGTAGTTGTAAAATGAATGTGTAATTGCTCGCTAAATTGCATAATATATGGTCATATTAAATAGTTTCTCTGTTATAGTGCGAGGTACCTTTCTGATATGTATAACTTAAGGCCATAATGTTATGCGTTTGAGCCTACTTTTCTTAATGTTTATTTTACAATTTTTACAATTCTATATTTACGTAGTCTAGTACAGTGTTTCGTCTAAGTTATATGTAAGTTTAATAATGTTGCTTGTTGTGAAAAGTCTTGCCTAGAGGCATACAGGCGTTTAAGTGTTCGTTTTGTCTCTACATGAAAGGTACGACGATTTGATAATTACCAGAGGATAGTGACGAATGACAGTATTCAATGCAAGTACAGAGGTACATGAGATCATTAGCATGGCTCAGACGAGCACAGAGGTACATGAGATCATTGGCGTGGCTCGGACAAGTACTGAGGTACATGAGATCATAGGCATGGCTCAGACAAGTACAGTGGTACATGAGATCATAAGCATGGCTCAGACAAGTACAGAGGTACATGAGATCATTGGCATGGCTCAGACAAGTACAGTGGTACATGAGATCATTAGCGTGGCTCAGACGAGCACAGAGGTACATGAGATCATTGGCGTGGCTCAGACAAGTACAGAGGTACATGAGATCATTGGCGTGGCTCGGACAAGTACTGAGGTACATGAGATCATTGGCGTGGCTCGGACGAGTACTGAGGTACATGAGATCATTGGCATGGCTCAGAGGAGCACAGAGGTACATGAGATCATTGGCATGGCTCAGAGGAGCACAGAGGTACATGAGATCATTGGCATGGCTCAGAGGAGCACAGAGGTACATGAGATCATTGGCATGGCTCAGAGGAGCACAGAGGTACATGAGATCATTGGCATGGCTCAGAGGAGCTCAGAGGTACATGAGATCATTGGCCTTGGCTCAGAGGAGCACAGAGGTACATGAGATCATTGGCCTTGGCTCAGAGGAGCACAGAGGTACATGAGATCATTGGCATGGCTCAGAGGTACATGAGATCATTGGCCTTGGCTCAGAGGAGCACAGAGGTACATGAGATCATTGGCATGGCTCAGAGGTACATGAGATCATTGGCCTTGGCTCAGAGGTACATGAGATCATTGGCCTTGGCTCAGAGGTACATGAGATCATTGGCCTTGGCTCAGAGGAGCTCAGAGGTACATGAGATCATTGGCCTTGGCTCAGAGGAGCACAGAGGTACATGAGATCATTGGCATGGCTCAGAGGTACATGAGATCATTGGCATGGCTCAGAGGAGCACAGAGGTACATGAGATCATTGGCATGGCTCAGAGGAGCACAGAGGTACATGAGATCATTGCCATGGCTCAGAGGAGCACAGAGGTACATGAGATCATTGGCATGGCTCAGAGGAGCACAGAGGTACATGAGATCATTGGCATGGCTCAGAGGAGCACAGAGGTACATGAGATCATTGCCATGGCTCAGAGGAGCACAGAGGTACATGAGATCATTGGCATGGCTCAGAGGAGCACAGAGGTACATGAGATCATTGGCATGGCTCAGAGGAGCACAGAGGTACATGAGATCATTGGCATGGCTCAGAGGTACATGAGATCATTGCCATGGCTCAGAGGAGCACAGAGGTACATGAGATCATTGCCATATTCAGAAAACCACCAAAGCTGAACTTACAAATCTGGATGGTCCAAACAAAATGTCATATGGACAGAATATAGAGTGTGCCTACCGAGCCACTGCGTGTGCTATGTACATCTGCTAACTTGACTGCCATTTTCCAACTGAAAAAAAAACAAACAAGTTAATACCTGATATTAGCATTTTTCAATTTCATGCCCAATTCATCCCAAGGTATTGTCTCTGCGTCGATAACTTTTGAAGTTACTTTGGGAAATGCTAATGATAGTGGCAGTGTCTATGTAAAAAAAAAATGAAATAAAAAGCTGAACATAGAATGATATCCTCTAGTAGCCAAAAGGCTGTATTAGCAGGGGCAGCGCCGCTGAGGGTTTCAACCATTCTAATATAGTCAACTGGGTGGATCTTCCAACTTCATTGGCTGATCCCTCCCTGGTGACCATGTTGGAGTCATGTCCAACCGGGTCATCAGGAGGGATCAGCCAAAATCATGAAGAAAATGTGCTACGTTTAAATTGCGATCACAGACACTATAATGGCACGGATACAGTTAAGAATTCAGACCCCTTTACTTTTTCCAGGTTTTGTTAAGTTACAGACTTATTCTAAAATGGATGACATTGTTTTGTTTTTTTCTCATAAATCTACACGCAATACACCATAATGACATCACAATACATCACATAATGACCGAAGCAAAAAACAGGTTTGTAGAAATGTTTGTAAATGTATTGAAAAAAAAAAAAACTTGAAAAACTTGAAGTTGAAGTCGGAAGTTTACATACACCTTAGCCAAATACATTTAAACTCAGTTTCACAATTCTTGACATTTAATCCTAGTAACAATTTCCTGTTTTAGGTCAATTAGGATTACCACTTTATTTTGAAGAATGTGAAATGTCAGAATAATAGTAGTGATTTATTTCAGCTTTTATTTCTTTCATCACATTCCCAGTGGGTCAGAAGTTTACATACACTCAATTACTATTTGGTAGCATTGCCTTAAAATTGCTTAACTTGGGTCAAATGTTTCGGGTAGCCTTCCACAAGCTTCCCACAATAAGAGGAGGAATGGGTCAAAATTCACCGGACAGAGCTGGTGTAAGGCCTCCTTGCTCACATAAGCTTTTTCAGTTCTGCCCACAAATGTTCTATAGGATTGAGAACAGGGCTTTGTGATGGCCACTTCAATACCTTGACTTTGTTGTCCTTAAGCCATTTTGCCACAACTTTGGAAGTTGGTCATTGTCCATTTGGAAGACCCATTTGCGAACAAGCTTTAACTTCCTGATTTGATGTTTTGATCTTCACACTTCAGCGAGCAGACCCTTCTAATCGACCTGGCCGGGGTATCATGGAAGGATATTGATCTCATCCCGTCAGTAGAGGATGCCTGGTTATTTTTTTAAAATGCCTTCCTAACCATCTTAAATAAGCATGCCCCATTCGAGAAATTTAGAACCAGGAACATATATAGCCCTTGGTTCTCCCCAGACCTGACTGCCCTTAACCAACACAAAAACATCCTATGGCATTCTGCATTAGCATCGAACAGCCCCCGTGATATGCAGCTGTTCAGGGAAGCTAGAAACCATTATACACAGGCAGTTAGAAAAGCCAATGCTAGCTTTTTAAGCAGAAATTTGCTTCCCGCAACACTAACTCAAAAAAAGTTCTGGGACACTGTAAAGTCCATGGAGAATAAGAACACCTCCTCCCAGCTGCCCACTGCACTGAAGATAGGAAACACTGTCACCACTGATAAATCCACCATAGTTGAGAATTTCAATAAGCATTTTTCTACGGCTGGCCATGCTTTCCACCTGGCTACCCCTACCCCGGTCAACAGCACTGCACCCCCCAAAGCATCTCGCCCAAGCCTTCCCCATTTCTCCTTCTCCCAAATCCAGTCAGCTGATGTTCTGAAAGAGCTGCAAAATCTGGACCCCTACAAATCAGCCGGGCTAGACAATCTGGACCCTTTCTTTCTAAAATTATCTGCCGAAATTGTTGCCACCCCTATTACTAGCCTGTTCAACCTCTCTTTCGTGTCATCTGAGATTCCCAAAGATTGGAAAGCAGCTGCGCTCATCATCCCCCTCTTCAAAGGGGGGGGACACTCTTGACCCAAACTGCTACAGACCTATATCTATCCTACCCTGCCTTTCTAAGGTCTTCGAAAGCCAAGTAAACAAACAGATTACCGACCATTTCGAATCTCACCATACCTTCTCTGCTATGCAATCTGGTTTCACTGCACCTCTGGCAGTCTCTATGGGGGTGCCACAGGGTTCAATTCTTAGACCGACTCTCTTCTCTGTATACATCAATGATGTCGCTCTTGCTGCTGGTGAGTCTCTGATCCACCTCTACGCAGACGACACCATTCTGTATACTTCTGGCCCTTCTTTGGACACTGTGTTAACAACACTCCAGACGAGCTTCAATGCCATACAACTCTCGTTCCGTGGCCTCCAATTGCTCTTAAATACAAGTCAAACTAAATGCATGCTCTTCAACCGATAGCTGCCTGCACCTACCCGCCTGTCCAACATCACTACTCTGGACGGCTCTGACTTAGAATACGTGGACAACTACAAATACCTAGGTGTCTGGTTAGGCTGTAAACTCTCCTTCCAGACCCACATCAAACATCTCCAATTCAAAGTTAAATCTAGAATTGGCTTCCTATTTCGCAACAAAGCATCCTTCACTCATGCTGCCAAACATACCCTTGTAAATCTGACCATCATACCAATCCTCGACTTCGGCGATGTCATTTACAAAATAACCTCCAATACCCTACTCAACAAACTGGATGCAGTCTATCACAGTGCCATCCGTTTTGTCACCAAAGCCCCATATACTACCCACCATTGCGACCTGTACGCTCTCTTTGGCTGGCAATCGCTTCATACTCGTCACCAAACCCACTGGCTCCATGTCATCTACAAGACCCTGCTAGGTGAAGTCCCCCCTTATCTCAGCTCGCTGGTCACCATAGCATCACCCACCTGTAGCACGCGCTCCAGCAGGTATATCTCTCTGGTCACCCCCAAAACCAATTCTTTCTTTGGCCACCTCTCCTTCCAGTTCTCTGCTGCCAATGACTGGAACAAACTACAAAAATCTCTGAAACTGGAAACACTTATCTCCCTCACTAGCTTTAAGCACCAGCTGTCAGAGCAGCTCACAGATTACTGCACCTGTACATAGCCCATCTATAATTTAGCCCAAACAACTACCTCTTTCCCTACTGTATTTATTTTTAATTTATTTATTTTGCTCCTTTGCACCCCATTTTTATTTCTATTTTGCACATTCTTCCACTGCAAATCTACCATTACAGTGTTTTACTTGTTATATTGTATTCACTTTGCCACCATGGCCTTTTTTTTGTCTTCACCTCCCTTAACTCACCTCATTTGCTCACATTGTATATAGACTTGTTTATACTGTATTATTGATTGTATGTTTGTTTTACTCCATGTGTAACTCTGTGTCGTTGTATGTGTCGAACTGCTTTGCTTTATCTTGGCCAGGTCGCAATTGTAAATGAGAACTCGTTCTCAACTTGCCTACCTGGTTAAATAAAGGTGAAATAAAAAAAGTCCTTTACTGTTGTTCTGGGATTGATTTGCACTTTTCGCACCAAAGTACGTTCATCTCTAGGAGACAGAACGCGTCTCCTTCCTGAGCGGTATGACGGATGTGTGGATTCATGGTGTTTATACTTGGATACTATTGTTTCTACAGATGAACGTGGTACCTTCAGACGTTTGGAAATTGCTCCTGAGGCTGAACCAGACTTGTGGAGGTCTACATTTTTCTTTCTGGGGTCTTGTCTGATTTCTTTAGATTTTCCCATGATGTCAAGCAAAGAGGCACTGAGTTTGAAGGTAGGCCATAAAATACATCCACAGGTACACCTCCAATTGACTCAAATGATGTCAATAAGCCTATCAGAAACTTGAAGCCATGACATCATTTTCGGGAATTTTTCAAGCTGTTTAAAGGCACAGTCAACTTAGTGTATGTAAACTTCTGACCCACTGGAATTGTGATACAGTGAATTATAAGTGAAATAATCTGTCTGTAAACAATTGTTGGAAAAATAACTTGTGTCATGCACAAAGTATATGTCCTAACCAACTGTTCAAAACTATAGTTTATTAACAAGAAAGTTGTGGAGCGGTTGAAAAACAAGTTAATTGACTAAGTGTATGTAAACTTCCGACTTCAACTGTATTTTACATTTACACAAGTATTCAGACCCTTTACTCAGTACTTTGAAGCACCTTTGGCAACGATTACAGCATCAGGTCTTCTTGGGTATGAAACTACAAGCTTGGCACACCTGTATTTGGAGGGTTTGTCCAATTCTTCTCTGCAGAACCTCTCAAGCTCTGTCAGGTTGGATGGGGAGCGTCCATGCACAGCTATTTTCATGTTTCTCCAGATGTTCGATCGGGTTTAAGTCCGGGCCCTGGCTGGTCCACTCAAGGACATTCAGAGACTTGTCCTGAAGCCACTCCTGCATAGTCTTGGCTGTGTGCTTAGGGTCATTGTCCTGTTGGAAGGTGAACCTTCGCCCTAGTCTGAGGTCCTGAGCACTCTGGAGCAGGTTTTTAACATGGATCTCTCTGTACTTTGCTCCGTTCACCTTTTCCTCGATCCTGACATGTCTCCCAGTCTCTGAAAAACATCCCCACAGCATGATGCTGCCACCACCATGCTTCACCGTAGGGATGGTGCCAGGTTTCCTCCAGACTTGAGGATTGGCATTCAGGCCAAGAGTTCAATCTTGTTTTCATCAGACCAGATAATCTTGTTTCTCATTGTCTGAGAGTCCTTTAGGTGCCTTTTGACAAACTCCAAGCAGGCTGTCATGTGCCTTTTACTGAGGAGTGGCTTCCGTCTGGCCACTCTACCATGAAGTCCTGATTGGTGGATTGCTGCAGAGATGCTTGTCCTTCTGGAAGGTTCTCCCATCTCCACAGAGGAACTCTGGAGCTCTGCCAGAGTGACCATCGGGTTCTTTGTCACTTCCCCGACCAAGGCTCTTCCCGGGCGGTTCCAAAGAATGATGGCGGCCACTGTGTTTGGGATCTTCAATGCTGCAGACATTTTTTGATACCCTTCCCTAGATCTTTTCCTCGACACAATCCTGTCTTTCGCTCTGACATGCACTGTCATCTGTGGGAACTTATATAGACAGCTGTTTGCCTTTCCAAATCATGTCAAATCAATTGAATTTACCACATGTCCAATCATGTTGTAGAAACATCAAGGATGATCAATGGAAACAGGATGCACCTGTGCTCAATTTAGTCGTATAGCAAAGGGTCTGAATACTGTTTTTTTACATAAATTAGCCACATTTTCTAAAAACATGTTTTCAGTTCGTCATTTTGGGGTATTGTGTGTAAATTGACGAGGACAATTGATTTAATCCATTTTAGAATAAGGCTGTAATGTAACAAAATGTGGGGAAAGTCAAGTGGTCTGAATACTTTCCGAATGCCCTGTACAAAGATTAGTCCTCCATCTAGCTCTAGTAATACCAAGGTAGGAGGAAAAAGATGACATGTTGTTGTGATTTGAGTAGATTGTCCCTTTTAATGGCATATAGCTGGGCTTTCACTGCAGGTACAGATCTTGCACATATCCCATGCACCAACATCAGTGATCAGGTAGGGCAATGTTTGTCATGTATAAACGGCACATTTTTAAACTGCAATATGTTGTACATTCAATCAAATTACCCTGAATGCTTTTTTGTTTGTTGTTGAAACCCCCAAAACCATGTTAAGACTGTGGCGGGATGATTTTCCATGCTACTTTTTAAAAGGCCTCCAAATGTCCTATCCTCCATTTGAGTAAAGTCAAACACCATAAACTAGCTTGGAAAGAACAAGAGTCATCTCTCTCTCTCAGTGGATTCATGTTTTTACGACAGCTTTGATGAGACACACGACTGATGAAAATGTAATAGATTGTGATCCGCATGTGGGGCCATATCCTAATAAAGTTCCCTCATCATAGCTGCACCGTACCTAAACACAGTATTGCATGTGAACAGAACACAGAACACATGCCGGAGACAGCAATAATAAGTGTCTGATCTTAACAAGGATCTCTCTCCTTTGCTCCTGTTTTACAGGGAATCTGTTGTCAAATTAGTCATTCCCAGTTAATTGGGTCTTCCAAAAACGATTGACTTGGCGTCTGTGAAAACCACCATGACATTTGTCTCTAAAAGAGCAAAAATTGAAAAAAAAAATATCTGGTTGAATACAGCCTATGTGGCATCAATGTGAGTCAAACCTTTATTCTTAGTGTCAAAATGTACAAAAAGGTGTAAATAAGATCATTTTGGTCATAAAGTCAGTCTCGTCCAAAGCAGAGATTTGTGAGATAATTAGGGGGAAAAAGGGTATGTTATGGAATGAAGGGTACGTAAACAGTTTTTCTTGGGTTTATTTCAATCCTGCCCACAGCTGGCAGAACCCAAGTAATCATACATTCGGAGCGCAGCTGCATGCGATAGGCTATCCAAAGTCAAACCAACTTTGTCATGTCCAGCCAGCTGAAGCTAATACGCGAAAGAAGTAGGCTAGCTTGCGAGCTAGTCTAGGCGACTTCCAGACGCAAGACCTGATTAGACTGTAGGCCTTTATCTAGAAGGGTGAGGGACTGTAACTGTGTACTGTTTTGGCAGAGTGAATGTACAAATGCATCCCACGTACAAACACAGGCACCACATTTAACCATAGTATAAAGACAGATCTATGGAGGCTATGGTCCTTGCTATCCGGGATCCTTGGGACGCCCCTAGCCCATTGAAGTTGACATTTTAAATGGGCACCGACTGATAACGAGCAGCAATAGTTCTGGTACCTAGGTTTTTCTTTGCTTGTTTGTGTCACTGGTCATCTGGACAAATCCCAATTTCGCAGGTGTTAGTATCTTTCGAATTTTGGAAGGGGAGGGGACATTTGGCCCGTAACCATGTTCCTAGCTCGTAACTTACAAATCGAGAGGGTGGAGCTCTTCATTCTAGAATCTCTTAACATGTATGGATCTAGAACATAATCAAGCATCTGACCCAATTACACAAGACTTCAGTTCTGGGTTTACTGAGATTTTGTTGCTAAAATGGAGTCCCCCAAATAGCAAGTGACATTGAAAGGTGACATTGAAAGCCATTTAGGGGTTTGTATGGAGGTAATTGATAGGCAATATATCCCAGTACAGGGGAGCTCTTGAACTTGACTCAGGCTAACCTCCAATCACGTGCTTCTAAGCCTCATTAAAGTGGATGCCTTTTCAAAGAGAAAGCATTCCTCTCTAAAGTGAAACAGGCAAGGAAGCCCCCAGCAGTAACCAAAAGGCTCATTAGAATGGCTATGGACAGCTAGTGTTCACATTAGACTCTCTCACCTGCATTTCAGTCAGGCAATAGTTTTATTTCACCGTGGCTAAACAAAAGACTTGTCTTGTACATATGTTTTCAGAGTTCATAGCTGATCAACAGCTTTCCATCTTCAAGGGCAATTATTTACCATTATTTAGTGGCGGGATTGGGCCCTTGTAATGATTTATTGTTTTGTTCTGTTTTGAAGAATACTGAAGAGTAGTTTGCAAACACCTAATAAGTTTTAATGAGAGGGAGTGCTCCTAATATGACATCCTGAGAAGTTAAAGCTAGATGTTAATTTTGACAAACAATACGTTCTGTGTAACATGCTTGTTTTCCTCCACGGTGAAAAGCTGTCACACTATACAGTACATTTGCTTTTCTTGAGGATTGGTGAAGGTAGTTCAAGCCTTTTTACATTAGGTGTTAAAATGGATCGACTTGCAACACAAAATGAATTACATGGTCCCCCCCTCTCCTTTCCTCAGCCTGATGCCTGTGATGCTTGAGTCATGTCTCATCAAATAGCTAAACATGTTCACCTGCTGCTGTTTCTTCTGTTCAGACATTTGAGTATTGCTCTGTATGGAACACTGACAGGTTTTAGATTGAAGTGTCAAGCCTACAAATTCATTCATTCATTCATTCATTCTAGTTAAATGTCATATAGCTGGATTTAATCCAGATGTTTGGTATGAAATTGTATAGCATACTTTCAAAACTGGCTTATGCTATAGTCCATGAAAGATAAGTTGTGCAAGCACAAAAGTTTCAATGATTAATTGTCAATACAAATCTAATGATCTAATACATGTATCATTTTTATCCCCCCATAACATATTCCCGGCTGATTTGATTTGTATATTAAAACAACCCTTTAATTGTAGACCTCTCACAATTCCACAGCACATAAAAAAAAAGGTTTTATCTACAGCCCCCTTAGCTATTATTTCCCATTTAGTATTAAGACAACTTTAAGGTAGAAGCCCTACGGTTAGTCAAGTGTATCTAGTTTTGCGCACAAGGTTTACAACTCCCAGAGGACAAACCTTAAACATGTTATTTCTCTGCATTGCCTATTGAGAAGGGCCATAAACCTGGTAAAGGGACTAACATAACAGATAATTACTGCAGTTTAAGCAACTAATAGGTGCCCAATAGAGTGAAATTGTGTACTCAAGGTGTTGATTTATAGCTTCATCACTATATCCTCGTGTGTGTGTGTGTGTACACCAATTACATACAAGTTCACTTACATTTTTAATTGAATTATGCAATTGCTTTTCTTTAATAATATACTGCGATTGTTACATACATTTTTGGACTATTCAATTCATAAAATGTACCCTTGATTCTTGAAGAAAGGTATCATGTATCAAGAAATGTCTCATGAGCTTAGTTCAACTGTGTGCCCCTTCAGAACTCAACATATACACGCGTTTGTTCAGTGTACAAATATACGTTTGTCAACGATGTAATTGTACAACAACAACAAAAAACACCATAGCCTCAGAACATGTTTAAAACTATGTTTATATCATGTTTGGTTATTCTTTGCAGCCATAGCTTTGTCAATGAATTTGATTTGAGAGTGGGTGCATTTGTCAACCCAGTTCCTCGGCTGTACCAAAGTGTTGGGGTGGCCAACTCTTGTTATAGTTTGAACTGCAGATTGCACCTTTTTTAAGGTAGAATTGTGATTCACAGTGAGTTGTTTATAGATATCCTGTGATAAAGAGAAACAATCAAACGTGTAATATTGTAAATGTGTCCAAGCACAAACTATAAAGCACAGACCTAATGTTGGGATAGATTAAAAGAAAGAGGAAAACGTGGGATACCTCGTCAGTTGTAGAGCTGATTGCGTTCAACTTGAATGTGTCTTCCGCATTTAACCCAACCCCTCTGAATCAGAGAGGAGCGGAGGCCTGCCTTAAATCGACGCCCAGACTACTTAAAATGGCAATATTATATATTCAAGGTAATTGTATGGCTACTTTTAGCGAAAATATTGGGTTTATCTAGTTAGCCTACAGAATAATTATGTCGATAGTATCTTTAGGCTTTGTTTTCACACCAAATGACCAGCACATTTTTATAAAAATCGATTCACCTAATTGAATTGCTATTGGTCCTAATCGCTTGAACATTGAGAATATAACTTTGTTAAACATTTAATTTTTTTGCAATAAACGAATGTATTATTTTAGTATTGGAACAGGTAGATTTAAAACGAGCCTTAGAAAACGAACGTTCTCTCTTTGCAAAGAAACATGCTAAATTCAAGTAAGGTGGGCTATTTTCATTATTAACAATACCAAAGATAGAGGCAACGCCTATCGAGAATCAGGTAGTGGCAACTGAATATCACATATACAAATTCCAGATGTAACAGAATTTGGCTTAAACTCAATATGAATCAACTGTTGCATGTAGGTTATATCCAAATTTAGTTTGACTACAGTTTGGAAGTTGACTTAGCCCTTTTTATATTGATGAACCATAGCAAAGCCAACATTTAAACTGTAAAGCGTGCCGGTTTATATGGTAATAGACCCGTTTTATTATTCGATCATGAAAATTCTCAATTATTTATACTTAGGTATGCGTAAAATGTTCAAGCCTGCTCGAGGTGTAATCGAAAAAGATGGAATCATGCAGTCCTTTCTAGCTGTTTTACAAAGGTAGGCCTAAAAGGTATTGCATATAGCCTATCTCTAAAATTGTGCATAATGTTATTTATCATTGATCATTGAATCGTAAAAATAGATACAGAATTGACTTCATTTCCCATAAGGCATATTCTTTACGAAATAAAGTATATTTTAAGCCCAACAGCATTATCCGAAATATAATTACTGTACTCTTGTTAAACTTTCCAAAAAACGAAAAACACCTGTGAAGGCTTCATCAAACGAACTTCATCGAAGCAATAAGACTCCAAATATAGGCTTGGATTAAAAAGCTGAACGTGTTGTTTTATCCCATCTGGTTAGCTATCACTGGATTTGGAAGTAATCCAAATTGATGGTAAAAAGCTTTTCAGACCACAGCCTAAAAACATGTAAATGATTGAATTATGCTTACCAATACCATCCTTGCTGCTCCTTCTGACACAGGAAGGAAACGTAGAAGTAGGTTCATGCAGGTATATTCAGTATAGGTCGTGTTTTGTTCCCAGTATCCCAGCCCTGCAAGGAGCACGTGCCTCACACCTGTTCTACAAAATGAACTCAAGATTCGTTGGGAAGTGTTCACATATATTGCTTTACAGACTTTGGGGTTTCACCTGGTGAAAGTGAAATGTAGCCTACGAAATTAGAATATATTTTGGTTTTCAAGTCATGTATAAGGCTACATACTTGATGATAAAGTATATTATCTATATTATAAAGTAGCTGGAAGGCCTCGTCATTGTCGACGAGCCATATGTGTTTTGGGGACATTGCTTATTCACATTAGCCCGTTGCCTGCTAACCATTGACATGTGATAGATTTAATTGCGTTTCGAAGTATTTTATGGCCATGGTGCAAAGCATTGCTTTTATGAAACACTTCGAAAGCCAATGACATAGTCTCTAACTTCTAACCCAACATTATACTAGGCCTATATGTGGTTAGAACATTTGAACTCAATAGACGTAGGTTTATTGGCATAAAAGGCCAGACTATGGTAATAATTTGACGTTAGAAGTAGGCCTGAGCATATCGTGTTGAATAAATCTAGTTCAGCTGGGCTATCGCGTTCAATGACAGTCGTTTTAAACTAAAGAGATCGATATAATGGCCAAATTCATTAAACGTTCACATCAGTTTCGTCATCCTTTTCAAAGAGAATGTCAACCAAGCTATTCGATAGACTATTTGAAGCCATCCATACATTACAACCATTTTTTAAATCACGAAAAGATGTGCATGCAGTCACTAGGCTACTGCAGTGACTGAAACTGCAGTTTCTTCAACAGCACTGGTGCACTACTGATCGTAAACACTAGGGGTCAGTATACTCCAGAATATCAAAGCACTGAGACAGGGGCATTACAGAAGTCTCAAAGGTCATGAAGTTTGACTGCAATTTTCTGCAGTTGCTCTTCACCAACACAACTCTGCATTGTGGGAGGCTCTAAATCAACCAATCATTATAGTGGTTTTGTTTGACCCACGCCAACGTGACCAAAGACGTGACTGAAACAGGAACTGATTTTGCGCCATTTCATGTAGGCTATACATTGGATGTACAAATGCATGTGATATTTGAAGCTCTCTCAACAAATGATAGTACAATGTACACACGTCGTTTTTGAGTGTGAGATATGGGGGTCGGGGACATGTTTATTTCGACAGTACAAATTCCAATTTGCATAAACAATGGCAACACTGAGTCTTGCTGTTGGAAATCCACATCAGTGTTTACCTTGGGCAATCACAGATGCACCTCCCCTAATTTCCAATAGTAGCCAATCCAGCTTCAACCCCACAGCATAGGCTAGCTCGCCTGTCACTAAAACCAATACTACCGCCCTCTACTGGCCGTGGTTAAGCTACCACATACTGTACATGTCAACTCCTCTTTTTCTTTCCAAGATTCCTTTCCTCACTCCCTTCCCTTTCCTCCTTTCATAGATTCCTTTCCTTTTCTCTGCTAGTTGTGGTTAATCCCTACCACATACAAGTGCACTTTTATTTTGTAGATTCCTGTCCTCCTTTCTTCACTGACTTTCCTTTCCTCATTTCCTAGATCCCTGTATTTTCCTCCTTCCTAGCTTCCTCTCCTCCTTCCCTGTCTCACTTCCTTCCCTAGCTCCTTTCCTCCGCTACTAATCCCTTTCCTAGAGGAAATGGAGGTAGGGAAGGAGGAAATGGAGGTAGGGAAGGAGGAAAGTGAGTTAGGAAGTGAGGATAGAAGGAAAGGAATCTAAGAAAGAAAAGGGTGTGTGTGGTAGGGATTAACCACAGCCAGTAGATGGTGACAGTATTGGTTTTAGTTACCGGCTATGCTACGGGGCTGCAGCTGGATGCATCTCCCAACTTCACTCCTTGACTTAAGTCTGCAGTTGATTGCTTCAACCTTACCACTCAAACATCCCAAATTCTTGACATATTTATTGCAATATCGTGCATGCGGCACAAGCCATCCTCTATTTTCCCTACCCTGTTTTGTTTTACAGGCTAAGCTGTTTGTCATTTTAGTTTAGGATGCATGTATTCATATAAAATAGATTTTCTGATGTTCTCTAGAGAGTAGGCAGGCCCATCTTTTCATAACACTGATGCAGGGAGTGAAAGTTACGCTTGTTTAGGCTACTCATTACAAAAGTAATATGTATTTAATAATTATAATAGGCTAATCATAAGAATAATGCAATGTTATTATTTATAAAGTTAAGAAAACGTATTTGTCTTCGATATTCTACGTTTTTGTATTGTTTTGAGGAGTATCTGACTGAATCCGAACTCTATCAATCTGGCCTCTGGACTATATCATGGGACCTCATGAAGAATGCTGCAATCGTTCAATTAATAATCCATAATAATAATGATTAGCCTAATAATAATAATAAAAATACAAAGTCAACAATAGAAAGTCAATTAAAAAATATATATAGTTTCCCCTGTCAAGAACCTGATAATACAAGCGTCGGTATAGAGGAGGCCTAATTATCTCCAGCAGAGTTTCTATCCCGATTACACGCTCGACTGCTACACTGAGAACTTAACTGTGGAGTGTATGGGGAAGCAGTCCATTTAGCTCAGTGGATCAAAATAACACCGTAAACCATACTGTCAGTGACCTGTCTGTCCTGTCAGCTCCGTCTTGAATGCCACACTCATTTTTGGTGGGGTCGCTCAACATTATTTTTGAAAGAGATTTTCTTAGGAAAACAATGGAGGGGAGGGGATGATGAACCTAATAACTCGCTAGCCCGAGGTACACTGCCCTAGAGGCCGAGACTGGGCAGCTGTAGCCTGATTTATAGCCTCACTTGTCCACTGAGCCACATTCTATTCTCATATATCTCAGAGAATTGAGGGGACACAGATTATCAACGGAAACATATAGGCCTATTAGCCGTAATAGTAGACACTAAGTTTACAATGTTGCATGTAAAACGTTAAAATATGTTGGAATGGCGATTTATTTTAGTGTTGACAATGCAGAATATTCTTTCACGCTAATTGTCAAATAAATTGATGGTTCGTAACCTAGGCTACATCTGTACTGTATTTTTATCCCTGCGTATATAGTTGGTTTGGTGTTGTTGTTATTATTATTATTATACCCTACCATTTTTGCAACCTCTGTTGTTGTATTTGCTGATGAGGAGTATTAATTATTATTTCGGGGGAAATATGTATTATTTTGTGGGGATTAAGCAATGGCATTGTTCATACATCTGTAAGTGCACGTGTAAAAGGGCGACGGACGTTAGACCCTTCGGGTTGACAATAATACGATCCTAACGGGAATAGATACAGTATATAGACCTTTATAAACGTTTTACGTGGTCTGGACTAAATAATTAGACCACCAAGATTACATTAATTGTTTTCGCTCTTGACAAATGCAAAAAAAAAGTAGCCTAAAAACCTATGGCAATAAATACATTTCTTGTGGAAAAAAACACAAAATTAACTTCATTATTTAGTCTCGGTTGATTGATTCGTGTTAAACTAATGCCAATATTATAGCGATCAAATTATCTGTCTGTGGCTTTATTCCTACAAAATGCTTTTCAATCCATTGGCGCGGCGCGCAGGTTGATTTAATGAATTCATACAGGAAAATATAGGCCTACGAAATAGCCTATACAATCCCTCTTCTATTGTCATAGATAGCCTATAGATTGATATCTGTGAAATGAATTTTAGTGCATTTTAAGGACAAAGGAGACAACTTATGAATATTACATTTTTAGAGACGATATGATTCAGTGGAATAAAGAAGTGATGAAGGGAAAGCATTTCATTTCATAAATCTCCCGTTTTATCTGTGGGTTTATTAATCATGTAGATATGCCATTTCATATAGCGCGAGAGGGTACCCCACCACCACCACTTATGAGGGCTCTCCTCCGCCGGTGACTTCCAATTGGTCCAGGCCTTTGTTGTCATCGGGACCAATCGCCAGGTGAGTCGGTTGTGGGAAGTCAGCGGGCTTGATGCTTTGCAATAGATAATGCAATGGTGGTAAAAGTATGACTTTTATAAAATAATAATGATGAATAATTGTATTGACAACACATCATCCTCAATGTGGGATATAGCCTAGAGTAATGAAGTGATAAAATTAATAATGACAAAAATAATAAAATGTATAATAATAACAATTATAATAAACGAAATTGAATTATAAAATGACTAACCATATTCCTATAGTATTTCCAAATGGTCCAAAGTTGACTAATGCCCTCACAGCACCAACATCTGTTGAATAAAAGCCAATGTCACAACTTATTCATCATTCCTGTAGGCCTTACACCCTTAGAAAAAAATAGTTCCGAAAGGGTTCGGCTGTCCCCATAGGACAACCCTTTTTGGTTCCAGGTAGAGCCCTTGTTGGTTCCAGGTAGGGTTCTACCTGAAAAAGAACCCATTTGGAACCAAACGGGTTCTATCTGAACAAAAATGGTTATTCAAATGGTTCTCCTATGGGGACAGCTGAGTAAACCCTTTAGGTTCTAGATAGCACCTTTTTCCCCTAAAAGCGTAGCTATACATTATGCATTGAAGTGCATGTTTGTTTTGGTCCTATACTTAGCCTACATACTTAGCTTCAAATCACCACAGACACGTAGCCTTGTGTCCCATTTAACTTCAAGGGTTCTCGGATTCTCCTTTGGAGGCGGAACGATTCAGTTCCATGGCACTGAACACACAAACAGTGCGCACCAATAGCATCCCGCAGCAGTAGAATAGTGCAGAAAAAGTGGTACTGGGAGGGCAAGGGGAGGGCTTCTCTCCAGTTGCCTCAATCTCGGCTTCGCCCTCTTCAAGAGACTGTTCACTCGGCATGGCACATTCACTTTAACGCTCACTTTGGAAGGAACCTCTCCACTCGACGTCTCTGGATTTACAGCACTTGCTTATTACTTCAATTTCTCTGCAATATTGTTATTTGGGAGTCGGAGAATTCACCAGAAACTCAACGCTTTGCGTCGACGCTAATATATATGTTTCCATCCCGCACGATATAGGGACACGCTAAACCACTCTAAATTGAGCAGGTGACAACCTTAAGCCGTTCTTGACAAATGTGTTCCTTCGCTATGTCACGATTTAGTCTGTAACTTAAAACGTTTTTCATTGAACAAACACCAATAGGCTATTTATCACCGCGCAGTAAAAGTACAAAAATCCCAAGTCGTGTCTATTAACGACTCTTTCCCCTGGTTTTGCCTCTGCAAAGAAGTTCAGTGTGCAACAAGGAGGGGTTTGGGGTGGAAAAGACCACACTGTCTGTGACCATACATTGTTATGGAAATTGCAACAGGTCTCGAATCATTGGAGAGACGCTTCTCGGCAAGGAATCATTCTGCCTGTTCAAAGATGCTGGACGGTATTAAAATCGAAGATCATTTTAGAACGGGAGCGGCCACTTTGGGCGTTATGATCGGTGAGTTTACGGACGGATGGGACCATATTATCTCTTAATATTCAAAAGTAAAGATACCATATGATATTTTGATTTAATGGATTCATTCTCTTAGTCTCATGTGCCAGCCTGTGACGGCAAGGCCTTACAGAACACTTGGCATGCACCTGTAGCAATAAGCTACAAATAAGACGCATTATAGAAATTCAGATTTCATATTGCCTATTCAAATTATGTATGCAAACCCAACAGTAACTTTAACCTAACTATTGTCCTGACATCGATGTTAGTGGCAGGTTTAACTAGTGGCAGGATTAACTGTTGCTTATGCATTATATTTGTGAGTAATTTAGTAACTTTGAGAAACAAAGCTACGCCTACGAATATTGTTTTTATCTCCCTAACATACATTACAACTTTTTTATTGAGTAGAAAATACTTGCCGTGTGTGCACTCAATATTATGACATTATGTATGTGAATCTGAAAGGTACAGACATTCAAATGTTCGTTTATCACCCAGGTGCTGAATGCCATCATCAGGCCGTCTGCGAGGGATGTCAGCGGCCTATATCCGACCGATTTCTGATGCGGGTCAACGAATCGTCGTGGCACGAGGAGTGTTTGCAGTGCGCGGTGTGTCAACAGCCGCTTACCACAACTTGCTACTTCAGAGATAGGAAACTCTACTGCAAAATTGACTACCAACAGTAAGCACATATATCTTTCTATTTTCATTGGTAATTGGATCATGGTCGACAATCGAGTGGACGATATATAACACCAAACTCGTTTGCCTTTAGCGCGCTCCACATTGGCGCAACTCTTTCTCTTCGCATTTTGTATCAAATACATAGTGGGGATTTTTATCTTATACAATCTCTTACTCGTGTTTGTGTTCCATAGCTATGTAGCTATGTTTTTTTTTAATGATCATATTGTTTGACAATTGTGCTATGTTTGGGCCTATGCACCTACTTCATAATTCTTCGAATTAGCCTTTGGAAACTAACCTAGGTTTAGGCCTATTTGCCAGAGAAGTTATATATATAATGTTAACGATTATTTAAAACACATTTCTGTGTAATTTTAACAATAAAACAGACCTAATTTAGTCTTCAGTTAACGATACATTCTGTTTCATATTGAAGTCATGCGTTATTATTTGAAGTCCTTCTAAATATATATTTTAAATGTCTTCGTATTTGGTTTTAGTGACTGGGAAATATTACATAGCTATTTTTGGTTTTGTGGTATTGTCATTGATGTCAAAGTCTTAAGGTAAAGATTTTGCACAGTGTATGTAGAAATGAAAGTTAAATTAAATCTAATCAGACAGTTTTGACGTTGGGGTTCTATGTCTATAAACCTTGGGGAACTATATGGGGGAAAAATGTGTCTGATATAAGATCAATAACCTATAATCACTGCATCAATTTTTTAAATAAATTGTGTGTTTTAGAAATGTATATAAGATGATCTCTGCAATATAACATTTCTATATTGCCCGTGCTATTCGGGATCCTTGGGACGTCCATACCCCTTTGAAGTAGACGTTTTAAAATCGTTAGGTTATGGGTAGTGGTTAGGTTTAGGGAAGAGACGTCCCGAGGATACAACTAACCATTTCTATACTCGCTGTTGAGTAATTCTCTTTTGTACTTTTCAGAACGAATTGTATGATTATAAAAACCACAATACGAAGGATAATACATTCTGTCATTGTCAGTAATATTTTATCAAGCTGACAACGCCTTTTATTATTACAGACAATAAAGTACAAGTATTAGGCTATAACTATTATAACTATTATTACTATATTATAATAATTATATCCTCTTACCATGCTATAACCTTTGTGCAGTTATAGCCTAGTTTTATCATTTTGTAGGTTTATGTGGGGTGTTGTGGTGCTGGTGCGGTTGTCTCTATGTATCAAACTATTGGGATTTAACATTTAGTTGTATGCTACGTGGTCTAGTTGCACGGTCTCAATAGTTATGAGGTTACAGAATGGTAGAAATGATCAAAACGAAACAAATCAGAAAAAATGAAGACCTAATAATGTGTTCGATGTGTTTGCTTTGCTTTGATCGACATGGAAAACACAGTTGTGATATTAGAAGATATAAATCATGACATTAGCAGATATACATAATGATATTAGCAACTATAAATCTTGTGTAATTCTTAGAGGGGCTGCCTCTGGTGGGGTTAGCAGTTAGTATATGTGGGGGCCGTGTGCAGACAGTTTGGGCAGTGTGTAGACAGTGGGGTGTTTCTCGTTCTCAGCTCACTGCACTGTTGCTCTTCATGCCTGTCAGTAAGTTTTAAGGGCTCTTTGTCCAAGGGCTTTAAACATTGCTACTTCAATCACTGCGACATTATCGCTCCCTGCTAGAAGTCTGGCAAGGAACAATGGGCGACATCCATTGCCTGTGTCTGTCTGCCATTCAGCAGCCTTCCCCCGACATGATGGCAAGCAGTTTGTAGGAACAATGGGAATTTTCATAGCCGCAGCTCGGAATTCCTTCACCTGAGAAACGCACAGATTCAAGGGCTTTGGCGCATGCATGCATGTTTTTATTTATTTATTTTTAGTATATATATATATTTTTTTACCGCAGGTCAAGAGTGGTGTACTAACGTTACTAGAAGCTATTGCTAATGTTTTGATGACGTAAGTCATTGACGTATATGGGGGAGATATTGTAAACGTGTTAGTGGGAAGCTTGCCAATAATATGATTGTGCAAATCAAAAGGTCATGAGATTTATTTAGATGTACTATTATTTTTTTTGTGATTTACGTGATTTTTTTTTTTTAATGACCTGCTGTCATTTTATAGTGTCATATTTGAGGTTTTGGGTAGGCTTTTCTCCTAGAATTTTGTCATTGCGTTCCTACATTTGCTCCTACGAGGATGTTGTTGATCAGCTGAAAGATAGTGCCTTGAGTCTACATTCAGCCTGTGTCGCTGCTGTGAATATTTGTAGTTTCATTCTGGGGTAATGCAAACATTGGCTTAGGCCACGATCAGTCAAAACTAAATCAGATTTTTTTAAAGTTAATATCTGGGCTTGGTGCCCAAACCATAATGAAATGATTTGTAGGCCTCTCTTCAAACTCTAAATCCTCATTATTGTCAAAAAAGTTAACTGACTTTATTTTGTATCCCTGTAAGTCTCAATTTAGGATTTAAGGTGATTCACACATTTAATGTAGACTAATAGGCCCACATTGAAAACATGATATTTGAATGTTTCCATTAGTTTTCTACTGGGATTATTTTCTTGAGAAGTAGTTTGAATAGATTACATGTCACCAAAAGGTTATCATTACAATAAATAATTACAGCATTTTAAACTTAACTTCCAAAACATTCAAATTGCTTATAACAATAATTTAGAAATATTTATCAGAATAGCTTTGTGTTATGCCAATTGTTGCTTTTAAGTATATATTTTTTCTCCACATGTTGATGTAATTTTTAAAACATTTTTTAGACTTGTTTATGTGGGTATTGAAACAAAAACAAATTGAATGATGGATTGTAATAACATTATAGTATGCATTTAATGTTGTTTTATCCAATATTTTCCTTTGTGGTAGTCTAGAGCAGCTAAAAGCAGTGCCCGTCACTGGTCAGGCATGCTAGCTGTGTTCCTGGGGGCTAGTCCAATAGTGAGCAGGATGCCTCTGCATGTTTAACCCTCTGTTAAACCTCTCCATTTCAAGACACATGTTTAACGCTCACACAGCCTTGTCGTAGTACTTGCAGCCTCTTTCAAACACATGACAAGAAATACACTTATCAATTCTCACGCCTAACTACAAAATAGTGTTTACTCACAATGATGGGATACTTAGAGATGTCATTCACACTCATTCTCACTTTTTATGGCACTCATTTAAGACACATTAGTCAGACCTAAGGCAAAGCCGGCAGCCCCTGACAGGTCGCTGGAGGGAAGGAAGCAGACAGCACACGGTGCACTGTAATTATCTGTAGGCTACTGTAAATCCTAATATTTCCATCCCTCCCCAGCAAACTAAAGTTGGTTCTGTGAAAGTTCCAAGAACATTCGTTAGGTCTCGGCAAATGTTCTCATAACACAACAACTGTCCAGTTTTGGTGATGATTATAGAATATTTGCATAAAACATTTGCCTTATGTCGCAAGAATGTTCCCAGAATGTTCCTAGAATGTTCCCAGAATGTTCCCAGAATGTTCCTAGAACACATTTCATCTGTTCTTTTAAAGGTTCCCAGAATGTTTCATTAGGTTGTGGTAACATTCTGATGGGAACATTAGGTGAACATCACAAAAGATATCTTCCCAAAACACAAACTGTCCAGTTGTGCGGATTATTCTACAATGTTTTATTTTAGGGTGTAAAAAAAAAAAACATTCACCTGATGTTACAAGAATGTTCCCAGGATACATTTAATATGTTCTATAATAATATATGCCATTTAGCAGACGCTTTTATCCAAAGCGACTTACAGTCATGTGTGCATACATTCTACGTATGGGTGGTCCTGGGAAATGAACCCACTACCCTGGCGTTACAAGCGCCATGCTCTACCAACTGAGCTACAGAAGGACTTGGTTCTCAGAATGTTTCATTAGGTTGTGGGAACAGTCGGGTGGGGAAATCACAAAACACAAGTTAAAAAACACACCAAAAACTGCCCAGTTGTACAGATGATTCTACTTCTACAATGTTTCTTTTAGGATACAAGAACGTTCCCAGAGTCTTCTTCTTTATGGTCAATCAGGAATTCCATCCTTCATTAGACATAGCTAACGTTTTAATTGTTTTAGATATATTTTTATTTTATTTTTTACCTTTTGTTTAACTAGGCCAGTCAGTTAAGAACTCTTATTTACAATGAGGGCCTGGGAACAGTGGGTTAACTGCCTTGTTCAGGGGCAGAACGACAGATTTATACCTTTCCGGTTACTGGCCCAACCCTCTAACTAGTAGACTACCTGCCGCCCCACTCAGGAAAATATGGGTAAATGCGTTGTTCACCCAACCTCTTTATATACTGCATACTTCTGGACCATATTTACAAGGTATCCAAAACTATCAGTTCTTATCTAGGATCACTTTTGCTTTTTAAAAAGTACATTTTTACACAATGTTTTATTTTTTTGTGAGTCTAAATTCTGTATTTCTGACCGTATTTATACGTTTGGATGAAATAAAGCCATCCTTTCTTTTAGTAGAGTATATCTGAGCTTTAATTTCTATTTTTTTTTTCAAAAGAAACATGAATATGTGGGATTGAACCTGCAATCTTCAGCTCTGCAGTCAGATCATTAACCCTCTGCGCCAACAGGGGATAGCTGTGGCCTTGTGGGTGTTCAGCCAAATATGGTCAATCAGGACACAGGACACAATTTCTGAGTTGTTAAAATGTTCCCTTCCTCTTCATATGCTGTGATTTTATAACACTCTTTTATAGTTTTCTTTCTTCATCATGTGTTGAAAGTCTTAAGAAATTGGATATTAGTTGGATAAAGATTCCTTTAAATAGCTTGCATTCATGCTTTTTAAAATACAGATTCAGAACCTTCAAACTAAATAAGAAAACTTCTAGACTTTTTTTCTTCATTTCAAAATCACAGCATATGAAGAGGATGGTCACATTTGAACAAGTCAGAAATTGTGTCCTGTGTCCTGATTGACCATGTGCGTCTGAAAACCCACAAGGCCACAGCTACCCCATGGTTACCCATGGGATAGTGAAGACTGTACAATACAGGTGTCCTGTGTCCTGATTGACCATGTGCGTCTGAAAACCCACAAGGCCACAGCTACCCCATGGTTACCCATGGGATAGTGAAGACTGTACAATACAGGTGTCCTGTGTCCTGATTGACCATGTGCGTCTGAAAACCCACAAGGCCACAGCTACCCCATGGTTACCCATGGGATAGTGAAGACTGTACAATACAGGTGTCCTGTGTCCTGATTGACCATGTGCGTCTGAAAACCCACAAGGCCACAGCTACCCCATGGTTACCCATGGGATAGTGAAGACTGTACAATACAGGTGTCCTGTGTCCTGATTGACCATGTGCGTCTGAAAACCCACAAGGCCACAGCTACCCCATGGTTACCCATGGGATAGTGAAGACTGTACAATACAGGTGTCCTGTGTCCTGATTGACCATGTGCGTCTGAAAACCCACAAGGCCACAGCTACCCCATGGTTACCCATGGGATAGTGAAGACTGTACAATACAGGTGTCCTGAACTTAAACATTGTATGAATGCCATCACAGCTGATCATGTTCCAAATATGCCAATTGTCATGTCCCCACAATGTTACCACAACCTAATCAAACATTCTGGGAACCTTTTTAAAGAACAGACAAAATGTGTTTTGGGAATACTTGTAACATCAGGTGAAAGTTTTTTTTTTGTACTCAAAAGAAACATTGTTGAATTATCTGCACAACTGGACTGTTGTTTTTTTGTGTGTTTTGGGAACATATATTTTGTGATTTCCCCCACAATGTTCCCACTAGATTGATTTCCTCCACATAGCCTGGTTCCTCTCTAGGTTTCTTCCTAGGTTTTGGCCTTTCTAGGGAGTTTTTCATAGCCACCCTGCTTCTACATCTGCATTGCTTGCTGTTTGGGGTTTCAGGCTGGGTTTCTATACAGCACTTTGAGATATCAGCTGATGTACGAAGGGCTATATAAATACATTTGATTTGATTTCTTTAGGTTGTGGAAATATTCAGGGAACCTTTAAAGAACAAATTAAATGTCTTACAGGAACGTTCTTGCAACATCAGGTGAATGTTTTACACAAACATTCTATATTATTCACTATGAATGGACAGTTTTTTTGTGTCATGAGAACATTTTCCGCAACCTAGCGAATGTTCTGGGAACATTTCAGATAAGTTATTTTAGTTTGCTGGGAAAACATTACTGGTACATTGTGTTATTACGTTACCTGGAAACCTAATGAGAACGTTCTGTGGTGGTTGTTACAAATGTTGTTTACGACATTTTAGTGAACGTTAGGAGAACACTATTTTTTTTGTTGTAAAAATATAAATATTTATCAAAAACATCTGAATTAGGATGTTATTATTCTGATGTTAAATAAAACTTAAATAGGAAGTTTATGTTCCTGCTTTGGCTTTGTTGACACCTCCATTCACTGTGTAAATGGTTTTAATTCACAAGTGGCTTTTTGGTTTTTTTTTCTGAACATTTTACTTCATGTGTTTCATGTTGTTGTGTGTGTTCATTTTGAGCCGCCAAATGATTTCTGATTAATGCCACTATGCTACTTCTCGACCACACTGTGAGCTTCTTTTACAAGTTGTGTCAAATGGAACATTTTAGTAGCTGCCTAAATATTAGAGCGGCTTTCTACTCACAGGCGGAGTCTACTCTTTAAACTAGGTCTGCAGCTGTTGCAGTTCTAGGCTAATTGCAATACTATGATGTGTCGATAATATATTTTGTTTCTGGACTTTATACCCGGGTAATGTTTTGTCAACAGGCTACTTTTGAAAATGTGTTTCGTAACATTATTTCACCTCTGGGAAGTTGTACTCCTGGCAACATAAGTATTTGCATGGATTGGAATGTTGATGAAATACCTGCATCTTATTCAATATAACAATAATACAAAATAATATATATGGCAAATAATTGTATTTGTGCATACATTTTACGTATGGGTGGCCCCAGCGGCGATCAAACCCGTGGCCTTTGGCGTTGGAAATGCCTTGCTCACCCTACCTAGCCGCACAGCCCCACATATTTGATTGTAATCTTGTGAGAAAATGGCAATACATTTGAATATTTTTACGTGAGCATGAGATGAGACTGTGTGCTGGGGACTGTGTGCTGGGGACTGTGTGCTGGGGACTGTGTGCTGGGGACTGTGTGCTGGGGACTGTGTGGTGGGGACTGTGTGCTGGGGACTGTGTGCTGGGGACTGTGTGCTGGGGACTGTGTGCTGGGGACTGTATGGTGGGGACTGTGTGCTGGGGACTGTGTGCTGGGGACTGTGTGCTGGGGGAGAGTAGACAGTGATGTCATTTCACCATAGAATAACACAGAGCTGCTCCAAACCTCACCAAGGCTAACATGTGGGTTCCAGCCAATTGGGGTTTAGGATGTCTCCCTGGCAACCAGGCGACTATGCAGCAGGCTTTGCGTGAAATTTGGAGAGGAATTCCGTGTGTGTGTGTGTGTGTGTGACTTTGAGAGTCATTTATTTGTTTTCAGAACAAAGGGAGAAAGCACAATAATCCTAATAATACATGAAATATCAGTATTTTTGGTCACCATCTTTCCAGAACACAAAAGCAGATCCTTCGTTGAGAATAATAGTTGAAGTGCATCTCATTTAACATTTACATTTAAGTCATTTAGCAGACGCTCTTATCCAGAGCGACTTACAAATTGGTGCATTCACCTTATGACATCCAGTGGAACAGCCACTTTACAATAGTGCATCTAAATCTTTTAAGGGGGGGGGGTGAGAAGGATTACTTATCCTATCCTATCCATCTCAATGGATTAAATGATTGTTTGTAAATGTTGGATTGTATCCCACTAAACATTTCCAACCTCCATGTACAGTACAGTGCCTTCAGAAAGTATTCACACCCCTTGTGGTTAGAAAGTGAGATTAAAATGGATTTGATTGTCATTTTTGTTGTCAATGATCTACCCAATATACTCTGTAATGTCAAAGTGGAAGATAACTCTATAGCATTTGTAAAAAAATAAAACACTAATATGTCTTGATTAGATAAGTATTCAACCCCCTGACTCAAACACATGTTAGAATCACCTTTGGCAGCTATTACAGCTGTGAGTCTTTCTGGGTAAGTCTCTAAGAGCTTTGGACACCTGGATTGTACAATATTTGCACATTATTATTTAATACATTCTTCAATCTCTGTCAAGTTGGTTGTTGATCATTGTTAGACTCTAGTCTTGCCATAGATTTTCAAGACTATTTAAGTGAAAACTGTAACTAGACCACTAAGGAACATTCAATGTCATCTTGGTAAGCAACTCCAGTGTATATTTGGCCTTGTGTTTTAGTTTATTGTCCTGCTGAAAGGTACATTTGTCTCCCGGTGTCTATTGGAAAGCAAACTGAACCAAGTTTTCCTCTAGGATTTTGCCTTTGCTTAGCTCTATTCTGTTTCTTTTTATCATAAAATAAACTCCCTATGACAAGCATACCCATAACATGAAGCAGCCACCATCCTTGAAAATATGAAGAGGTACCCATCAGTGATGTTTTATGTTGGATTTGCCCCAAATATAACGATTTGTGTTCAGGACATAAAGCTCATTACTTTGCCACGTTTTTAGAAGTTTTACTTTAGTGCCTTATTGCAAACAGGATGCATGTTTCTAAATATGTTTTATTCTGTACAAGCTTCCTTCTTTTCACTGTTAGTTAGGTTAGTATTTTAGAGTAACTATAATGTTGTTGATCCATCCTCAGTTTTCTCCTATCACAGCCATTCAACTGTAACTGTTTTAAAATCACCATTGGCCTCATGGTAAAATCCCTGAGCGGTTTCCTTCCTCTCCGGCAACTGAGTTAGGAAGGACGACTGTATCTTTGTAATGACAGGTTGTATTGATACACCATCCAAAGTGTAATTAATAACTCAAAGGGATATTCAATGTGTGTTTTTAAAAACTTTTTTTTATACCTATCTACTAATAGGTGCCCTTCTTTGTGAGGCAATGGAAAACCTCCCTGGTCTCTGTGGTTGAATCTGTTTTGAAATGCACTGCTTGACTGAGGGACCTTACAGTATGTGTGGGGTACAGAGATTGCACACACAGTGAGTCCATGCAACTTATTATTTGTTAAGCAAAGTTTACTCCTAAACATATTTAGGCTTTGCCATGACAAAGGGGATGAATACTTATTGACTCAAGACATTTTGGGATTTTTATTTTTTAATTAATTAGTACAATTTTCTAAAAACATAATTCCACTTTGGGGGTATTGTGTGTAGGCCAGTGAAAACAAATCTAGATCTATTGTAAATTCAGGCTGTAACATAACAAAATGTGTAAAAAGCCACGGGGTGTGAATTCTTACGGAAGGCACTGCATTTTCTGGTTGTGACTGATCCTGACGTGGAAAGCTGTAGCTCCTGACGATTGTTCCCCTGGCGATGGAATTCTAGGGGCGCTTTGTCCGTTGGGACAGGGCTCCGAACCCAACCGACTCTCTTATAGCTATGTTTATATTACTTCTGCTCAGAAAATATTTCTCAGTTTACAGAGACAACAGAGCAACCATCCTTCTAGAACAGTACATTTTAAAAAAACACTTAATTAATAAGGAGGAAGATTATTATTTTTTTTTTCAGTTTTCTCTGAATGAAATGCCATATTCATCACTCCAATTCAATTCAGGCAGATTTGACAGGGCACGTTCAGTTTTAGTAAACCCTCGACACGTCTTGAGTGGTTGACGCTGAAAAGAGCAAGCGAACACAGTTGTTCAGTCCTGAACACACACATCCCTCGTGGGTGATGATGTTCTTTGTTGTGCTGATGGGGACTTTCTGTGGTCAGTGGCCATTAGCGAATCCTTCTTTTTTAAATGTTGTTTTTTAATTAACTAGAGCTCAGGACCCCGGTTTAAAATGCTGACTAAGAAGATTTTTTTGACCTGCATGCATGTTTTTAAGACGACACTATCCTTGACCCCCCCCATGTCTTATCCACCCACAGGGGGAGTAACAATATTTATACATCTACTGTATTTGAGCGTGGTAGGCTTCTGACTATGGTCCATCAACCAATTCAGGCCCTTTCTTAGGGACTGTTGGGTTCTATGGTTATGTGGAGATTTTCAGGGATGTTCTCTTTATGTGAAGAGATTAGAGCGTCTCCTGTACTTTTTGGCCAGTTGTACTGGATTGTTAGCAAACACAGAAAACACTGAGGTATTTGCACATCAGTCTATGAGAGATTATTTCAGAAAGAGCAAGTGGAGAGCATTTAGCTGTTAAATCAAAGAATTACACAGAGTGATTTGAAGAAAAAGTGATCTTTTTAATGTGATATTATATATATATGTGTGTATGTATGTGAGTGTGATCTATCTATCTATCTATCTATCTATCTATCTATCTATCTATCTATCTATCTATCTATCTATCTATCTATCTAAATAACATTTTAGTAAACCCTCAACATGTCTTGAGGGTTGATGCTGAAAAGAGCAAGCAAACACAGTTTAGCAAAATGCTCTTTTCAGCATCAACCACTGTTGAGGGTTTACTAAAATGTTATTTTTATATATATATATATAGAGAGAGAGAGATGTATATATTCAGAAGAAAATAGCCCAAGTTAGCAGCTTGTACAATATTGACAAGATATTGCTTCAGCTTGCCTGGCCTCTGGCTCAGCAGTGTGTTTAGCGTAGCTTTAGCTTGGGCGTGCTCAGTAAGGAAGTATCTAGTTTCATATCAACACATCCTTCTCAGTCCTACCATCCAAGTGTGGTGATGCAATTATCTATCATTCCATAATGTGCATAGTTTTCACTCTTCAATTTTTTTATTGGGCTGTTTTTCTGCTTCTGTACCAAACCACTCAGTTGTTTTGGACGCCATCTTGTTGGTGACAAGATGATCCTCACGTTCTTTTATTTGAGTTGACAGGATACATGCATTTTTATTTTATTTTAGTGTGCAAGGTACAATTTTGTTGACAAATCGTTGGCTGGTCTCCAATTTTTTTTTTTTTTTCGTTTTTAAGGACACTCCAAAATTACTAGTAAGCATCATCCAAAATACGGTGCCGGATGTTTACAGATTTTTGGCAGTAATGAGAATCAGTTTCAGAAACCACTTTTCTTTTACGGTTTATTACAGTACAAAATTATTCATAATGATTTTTTTTTCTCGCTTTTCTCAAAATTGTCTGTCACAGAGCACTTAACAAAAGGTCCAGACCTGAACCCCCCTGAAGTCATTTGACTCTCGAAACAACACAGCCTCTTCCTCCCCGAAGGCCTGACAACCTCAACGTGACTGTTTATGTGTTAATACAATAGTTTGAATAGCCCATTCCTGACCCTGTCAGCGAGAGCGATCCATCTCTCTAACGAGAAAAGGAGCACGGTGTCACAGATACAGGATGAAGACTCCCATGTAATATTGTACTAATTGTTTTACTGTAAAAATATATATATTTTACCAGGTAAGTTGACAGAGAACACATTCTCTTCTACAGCAACAACCGGGTGAAGAGTTAAATGGGGGGGGAGGAGAGGGGGGATGAATGAACCAACTGAAAGCCGGGGATGATCAGGTGGCCACGATGGGGATCAGATTGGGAATTTAGCCAAGACACCGGGGTTAACACCCCTGCTCTTACGATACGTGCCATGGGATCTTTAGTCACCACAGAGTCAATCAACAAGTACATGACACTCAGCTTAAATGCACACAAGATATTCAAGAGTCCACTGTTCATTATTTTATTCAATTTCACAATCTTGACTGGGTAGTGAGTTGTCTTCTGTAGAAATATTGAGCAGGAAAGCAACCCTCGATTCCTGTGAAGACAGACGATGACGTACAAAGCTCCTACCTCAGTAAGTCACTCTTACCCCAATATCATTCAGGCAAATGACGTTTCTGTAAGATCCTGTAAGATCTTCCTGTTCTCTCTGGATGGCCCTTTTCGAACACACATGTGGAATGGAGTCAGGGAGCTAGCCTCCTCCCACTTCCTGTACGTTATCCCCCTGTATTCTCCAAATACAGCGGCCCACCTCTTCTTCCACCGGGGTGCGAGGAGTAGCTGTCACCACTGTGGCAAGTGCTGCCATGCCGACGCTGTGTACCCAAAGCCCCGTTCTCGCGCCCAGACGCCACATTCTACCAGCGTGTGGAGACGCAGGCACAACCTGACAGAGCCCCCCACGAGAGTGTTTGAGTAGAGGGACTGCTCCTTGCCCGTAGCCACGTAACTACGGGTGGCATAAACACTTAACTGTGAGTGGCAGAAATTGTTTGTGATTAATGACAATCCACTATCACCATAAAAGCAGAGTGAAGCTACTTGAGTTACATGTTAACCCATAAGAGATGAGAGAGAGACTGGGTAACATGTTAACTAACCCATAAGAGATGAGAGAGAGACTGGGTAACATGTTAACCCTTAAGAGATGAGAGAGAGACTGGATAACATGTTAACCCATAAGAGATGAGAGAGAGACTGGGTAACATGTTAACCCATAAGAGACTGGGTAACATGTTAACCCATAAGAGACTGGGTAACATGTTAACCCATAAGAGACTGGGTAACATGTTAACCCATAAGAGACTGGGTAACATGTTAACCCATAAGAGACTGGGTAACATGTTAACCCATGAGACTTAACATGTTAACCCATAAGAGACTGGGTAACATGTTAACCCATTAGAGACTAAACATGTTAACCCATACTGGGTAACATGTTAACCCATAAGAGACTGGAGGTAACATGTTAACCCATATGGGTAACATGTTAACTAACCCATAAGAGACTGGGTAACATGTTAACCCATAGAGACTGGGTAACATGTTAACTAACCCATAAGAGACTGGGTAACATGTTAACTAACCCATAAGAGACTGGATAACATGTTAACCCATAAGAGATGAGAGAGAGACTGGGTAACATGTTAACCCTTAAGAGATGAGAGAGAGACTGGGTAACATGTTAACCCTTAAGAGACTGGGTAACATGTTAACCCATAAGAGATGAGAGAGAGACTGGGTAACATGTTAACCCTTAAGAGATGAGAGAGAGACTGGGTAACATGTTAACCCTTAAGAGACTGGGTAACATGTTAACCCATAAGAGACTGGGTAACATGTTAACCCATAAGAGACTGGGTAACATGTTAACCCATAAGAGACTGGGTAACATGTTAACCCATAAGAGACTGGGTAACATGTTAACCCATAAGAGATGAGAGAGAGACTGGATAACATGTTAACTAACCCATAAGAGACTGGGTAACATGTTAACCCATGTTAAGAGAGACTGGGTAACATGTTAACCCATAAGAGACTGGGTAACATGTTAACATGTTAACCCATAAGAGACTGGGTAACATGTTAACCCATGTTAACCCATAAGAGACTGGGTAACATGTTAACCCATAAGAGACTGGGTAACATGTTAACCCATAAGAGACTGGGTAACATGTTAACTAACCCATAAGAGACTGGGTAACATGTTAACTCATAAGAGACTGGGTAACATGTTAACCCATAAGAGACTGGGTAACATGTTAACTAACCCATAAGAGATGAACATGAGAGAGAACATGTTAACCCATAAGAGACTAACATGTTAACCCATAAGAGACTGGGTAACATGTTAACCCATAAGAGACTGGGTAACATGTTAACCCATAAGAGACTGGGTAACATGTTAACCCATAAGAGACTGGGTAACATGTTAACCCATAAGAGACTGGGTAACATGTTAACCCCATAAGAGACTGGTAACATGTTAACCCATAAGAGACTGGATAACATGTTAACCCATAAGAGACTGGATAACATGTTAACCCATAAGAGAGACTGGGTAACATGTTAACCCATAAGAGACTGGATAACATGTTAACCCATAAGAGACTGGATAACATGTTAACCCATAAGAGACTGGGTAACATGTTAACCCATAAGAGACTGGGTAACATGTTAACCCATAAGAGACTGGATAACATGTTAACCCATAAGAGACTGGATAACATGTTAACCCCATAAGAGACTGGGTAACATGTTAACCCATAAGAGACTGGGTAACATGTTAACCCATAAGAGACTGGGTAACATGTTAACCCATAAGAGATGAGAGAGAGACTGGGTAACATGTTAACTAACCCATAAGAGACTAGGTAACATGTTAACCCATAAGAGACTAGGTAACATGTTAACCCATAAGAGACTGGGTAACATGTTAACCCATAAGAGACTGGGTAACATGTTAACCCATAAGAGACTAGGTAACATGTTAACCCATAAGAGATGAGAGAGAGACTGGGTAACATGTTAACCCATAAGAGATGTGAGAGAGACTGGGTAACATGTTAACCCATTAGAGACTGGGATAACATGTTAACCCATAAGAGACTGGGTAACATGTTAACTCATTAGAGACTGGGTAACATGTTAACCCATAAGAGACTGGGTAACATGTTAACCCTTAAGAGACTGGGTAACATGTTAACCCATAAGAGACTGGGTAACATGTTAACTAACCCATAAGAGACTGGGTAACATGTTAACCCATAAGAGACTGGATAACATGTTAACTAACCCATAAGAGACTGGGTAACATGTTAACTAACCCATAAGAGACTGGATAACATGTTAACTAACCCATAAGAGACTGGGTAACATGTTAACCCATAAGAGATGAGAGAGAGACTGGGTAACATGTTAACTAACCCATAAGAGACTGGGTAACATGTTAACTAACCCATAAGAGACTGGGTAACATGTTAACCCTTAAGAGATGAGAGAGAGACTGGGTAACATGTTAACCCTTAAGAGATGAGAGAGAGACTGGGTAACATGTTAACCCATAAGAGACTGGGTAACATGTTAACCCATAAGAGACTGGGTAACATGTTAACTAACCCATAAGAGACTGGGTAACATGTTAACTAACCCATAAGAGACTGGGTAACATGTTAACCCATAAGAGATGAGAGAGAGACTGGGTAACATGTTAACCCATAAGAGACTGGGTAACATGTTAACTAACCCATAAGAGACTGGGTAACATGTTAACCCATAAGAGACTGGATAACATGTTAACTAACCCATAAGAGATGAGAGAGAGACTGGATAACATGTTAACCCTTAAGAGATGAGAGAGAGACTGGATAACATGTTAACCCTTAAGAGATGAGAGAGAGACTGGGTAACATGTTAACTAACCCATAAGAGACTGGGTAACATGTTAACCCATAAGAGACTGGGTAACATGTTAACTAACCCTTAAGAGACTGGGTAACATGTTAACCCTTAAGAGATGAGAGAGAGACTGGGTAACATGTTAACCCTTAAGAGACTGGATAACATGTTAACTAACCCATAAGAGACTGGGTAACATGTTAACTAACCCATAAGAGATGAGAGAGAGACTGGGTAACATGTTAACCCATAAGAGACTGGGTAACATGTTAACCCATAAGAGATGAGAGAGAGACTGGGTAACATGTTAACTAACCCATAAGAGACTGGGTAACATGTTAACTAACCCATAAGAGATGAGAGAGAGACTGGGTAACATGTTAACTAACCCATAAGAGACTGGGTAACATGTTAACTAACCCATAAGAGATGAGAGAGAGACTGGGTAACATGTTAACCCTTAAGAGATGAGAGAGAGACTGGGTAACATGTTAACCCTTAAGAGACTGGATAACATGTTAACTAACCCATAAGAGACTGGGTAACATGTTAACCCAAAAGAGACTGGATAACATGTTAACTAACCCATAAGAGACTGGGTAACATGTTAACCCATAAGAGATGTGAGACTACTCTGAGCTATCACTGATAGCCCCTAACGCCTGCCCCCAACCTTCCCACTTTTTCATATACCCCCTCTTCATCTTCTAATGAGATTAGGTTACCCCATGTTTCTGTAGCAGCTGACTGACACTGATCTGTAATTTTATCACTAACTGTGACACTAAGCTCCCCTCCGCTTTGTCCTCAACGGAGGGGCAACGGAAGACCGGGCTCCTAATCCCCTTATTTGTGTCAAGCACGGAGGAAAATGGTGGAAAGAACAGTTCAGAATGGGGCTCTATAATTACGCCCACACCCCCCAACCAACAAAACTCTCCTTGGCCAAATGAGCATGAGAATTATATCCCCTCCGGTGCACTTCCAACACCCAGCTCTGCCAAGAGTATTGATTTGGCTAAATTCCCTGAAGTATCTTTTCATCGTTTGGTGTTGGGGCCTTTTTCATATTTCCAGTTTTTAAAAAGTAAGTGGTTGCCAGTTCTGTCTGTTGTTCTTTTCAGTTAGACTCTTCTTTTTTTTTCTCTTTTTAAAAAAAAATCCTGGCTTTGCCAATATTGCTTTTAAATTCTAGGTCTCCCTCTTTCTCTCTTCAGGTTGATACGGTGTACTTGAAGGATGAAAGGAAGGAGTTTGCTCTCACTCTCTGTGAGAGTGTATTTGATGATTCCACTCTCTGTGAGAGTGTATTTGATGATTCCACTCTCTGTGAGAGTGTATTTGACGATTCCACTCTCTGTGAGAGTGTATTTGACGATTCCACTCTCTGTGAGAGTGTATTTGACGATTCCACTCTCTGTGAGAGTGTATTTGACGATTCCACTCTCTGTGAGAGTGTATTTGATGATTCCACTCTCTGTGAGAGTGTATTTGATGATTCCACTCTCTGTGAGAGTGTATTTGACGATTCCACTCTCTGTGAGAGTGTATTTGATGATTCCACTCTCTGTGAGAGTGTATTTGACGATTCCACTCTCTGTGAGAGTGTATTTGACGATTCCACTCTCTGTGAGAGTGTATTTGACGATTCCACTCTCTGTGAGAGTGTATTTGACGATTCCACTCTCTGTGAGAGTGTATTTGATGATTCCACTCTCTGTGAGAGTGTATTTGATGATTCCACTCTCTGTGAGAGTGTATTTGACGATTCCACTCTCTGTGAGAGTGTATTTGTATTTCATGATTTACTCTATGCTATATTAATACCATAGACTTGGAGAAAAAAATTGTAGGCCAACCTCCTCTTCCACGGTTCATTGAAGGCCAACCTCCTCTTCCACGGTTCATTGAAGGCCAACCTCCTCTTCCACGGTTCATTGAAGGCCAACCTCCTCTTCCACGGTTCATTGAAGGCCAACCTCCTCTTCCACGGTTCATTGAAGGCCAACCTCCTCTTCCACGGTTCATTGAAGGCCAACCTCCTCTTCCACGGTTCATTGAAGGCCAACCTCCTCTTCCACGGTTCATTGAGATGGCCGATAGCGACCCCCCCACCTGTCGCTTCCAGGAATGCCGCAGGAAAGCCCCCTCTCGCTGGTTTTCCTTTGAGTACAGTGCCTTGAAATGGACTGGAAGGTGTCTCTTCAAGATGCCACTCTTTCTGTATGGAGCCTCTGCAGTCTGCAACTCGCTGTACGGTCCTATACTCCCCTTTATGGACCTGGGCATCGTACATTCCTTTGTGCACACACCCTGGTTGGTCATGTTTCCAGGTGGGGGAGTCCACCCATGGAAGGAGTTTTATGGGGGGAGTTTATTTATTTATTTGGCCTTTCTAGAGAGTTTTTCCAAGCCACCCTGCTTCTACACCTGCATTGTTTGCTGTTTGGGGTTTTAGGCTGGGTTTCTGTACAGCACTTTGAGATATCAGCTGATGTAAGAAGAGCTTTATCAATACATTTGATTTGATTGATTTACACCTCCAAGGGTTTTGGAAGTCTGTTAGGGCAAAAGACCAGATACACTGAAACAAACGCCGTTACTCTAAAAGTCCCATCAGGTGGCCTGATTTTCAGATACGTCACGTGAACAGGACAATCAGGGAAATGGTTCTTATTGCAAAGCATGTAAACGTTTTTGAAACAAACTATTTATATTCATCTGACTATACACAATAATTGTATTATTGTGTGTCATGTAACCCGTGAGCTCATTGGCTTCCTCTCAGTTTTGTTGGGGAAGCAGGTGGTCTAACGGAGCCTTGGTCTGGCGTCTTACCTCCCCAAACCCTCTGCACCACCGACTCCTCCACATTGAGCTTCAATTCGTCTTCATGTGAGTTAAAGAGACAAAGTTTTTTTTGAGAAAAGACGTAGTTGCAAAAACCTCTTTATCGTACGTCATTATTGCACATTTTAGACTCAAATAAAAGAGAAGTTAAGGAGTCTTAAGGAGGAATTTATTGTGAAATCTTTGTAGCTTTTTGGAAAATGATCCGCGTAGCTGTAGACTTCACATGACTAGTGAGGATATACGGCCTCTGACACCTTTTTAAACTTTTTATATATTATGGTGGATTCTGTTGCTAGGAAATCGGTGTAGATTTCTGCACAAAGCGTCTCCTTGCGACCTCAGACACTCCACTTTATCTTCCTTCTGTCTGGCTATGTGTTCCTCCCTGTTACACAAGACGATAAAGCCTGTCAGTGAAACTGTGGAGCCTCTTAACTGTTTTGCTATCTGCCCCCTCTGTCCAAGCCAACCATAATTCATTAGTAAACGAGAAGGCATGCAGGGTGTCACATTGTAAAAATTAACAGCTTTGTTTTATTAGAAACCAAAAGATCTAGAGTGTTCTCCATCTATCAAAGGGAAGGAAGTGTACCAGGGAGTACATCCAGGACCCGGGCACAGCGGGCTGTCGGTAACTCTAAATATGCTCCATCCCTCTTGGAGTGCGAAGCAGAGGGGAATAAACGCTCAGTAAACCCAAAGAAACAACACTGGGACCAGCAATAGCTCCTTTAAACTCTCTCTGTTTGGGTATTACAGAACTCCATTAAACTCTCTCTGTTTGGGTATTACAGAACTCCATTAAACTCTCTCTGTTTGGGTATTACAGAACTCCTTTAAACTCTCTCTGTTTGGGTATTACAGAACTCCTTTAAACTCTCTCTGTTTGGGTATTACAGAACTCCATTAAACTCTCTCTGTTTGGGTATTACAGAACTCCTTTAAACTCTCTCTGTTTGGGTATTACAGAACTCCTTTAAACTCTCTCTGTTTGGGTATTACAGAACTCCATTAAACTCTCTCTGTTTGGGTATTGCAGGGCTCCTTTAAACTCTCTCTGTTTGGGTATTACAGAACTCCATTAAACTCTCTCTGTTTGGGTATTACAGAACTCCATTAAACTCTCTCTGTTTGGGTATTGCAGGGCTCCATTAAACTCTCTCTGTTTGGGTATTACAGAACTCCATTAAACTCTCTCTGTTTGGGTATTGCAGGGCTCCTTAAGTATTGCAGCTGATCACCAACCACTCTCATGGCAAAAAAAACAAAAACAACCCTCAGTGAACATTTTGCAGATAGGCTTTCATCGCCTCCCGAGCCACTTCAGTCAACCCTTTCCCCGACACCACTCCTCCTCCCCTCACCCCATGCTCCTCTAACTAAAGTGATTTGTGCCACAGGTCCTCTAACCCCAATGGAGCTTGAAAAATAAGAGTTTTTATTGAGCAGATCTAAATAAATAGAGCTGCATAGGGAGGGAGGGGCTTGGTGTCTGGTTAATATGGGGAGGGAGGGGCTTGGTGTCTGGTTAATATGGGGAGGGAGGGGCTTGGTGTCTGGTTAATATGGGGAGGGAGGGGCTTGGTGTCTGGTTAATATGGGGAGGGAGGGGCTTGGTGTCTGGTTAATATGGGGAGGGAGGGGCTTGGTGTCTGGTTAATATGGGGAGGGAGGGGCTTGGTGTCTATGGTTCATATGGGGAGGGAGGGGCTTGGTGTCTATGGTTCGTATAGGGAGGGAGGGGCTTGGTGTCTATGGTTCGTATAGGGAGGGAGGGGCTTGGTGTCTATGGTTCGTATAGGGAGGGAGGGGCTTGGTGTCTATGGTTCGTATAGGGAGGGAGGGGCTTGGGGGCTTGGTGTCTATGGTTCGTATAGGGAGGGGGGGGCTTGGGGGCTTGGTGTCTATGGTTCGTATAGGGAGGGAGGGGCTTGGTGTCTATGGTTCGTATAGGGAGGGAGGGGCTTGGGGGCTTGGTGTCTATGGTTCGTATAGGGAGGGAGGGGCTTGGGGGCTTGGTGTCTCTGGTTAATATGAGTTCTGTAGTACTAAGTGCTTCTCCAGCGATGACAGCTGCTCAGTATGTATGCCGTTGTTAGTCAGTGTACAGCACTTTGAGATATCAGCTGATGTACGAAGGGCTATATAATTAAATTTGATTTGATTTGTGTAGCAAGCCTGGCCTCTTCTTAGTCCACAGAGACTATGTTTACACCCTTGTATGCTCACAGGGGGATTATGCAACCTGACAGTTGTGAAGAGTGTATCTTCCATTCGTTGTATAGAGGTTAATTAAGGATACATGCTTGAAAGGTTTTTCATCACTTTAAAGGAATGGCTTTAGCAATGAAAAAATGCTGTGTACGAGGATCCTGTTTGCCATTTTGTTGTCTTAAGTATGAAATATGAATCTTCGCTTTTTTTTTGTGTCTTTGTATCTTAAATACTAACTTGTCAAGGACTTTGCCTCCTACTGCATTAGAACAAAAATTATTAGCCCAGGTTCAGTGCTCAGAAGGATTTAGAGGCAGATAAAATATTGCCCTTCCTTGGCACGCTTCTAAGTCTCTCCCCAGTGACCTCAAAACATCTTACTTGGCATGAGAAGAACATCAGCCAGTAGCAGGATAGGAGGCTGAAAGTGGAGCACATCTCTGTCCACGCATCCTTTATAAATAGCAACCTAGCCTTGCTCTGTTAGATTCAGAGGTTGTACGTGGAAAGTGATACTTACAGGAGAAAAGCCAGTTGATGGAGACGTGTGTTTTCTTCACACCGTATCGCCCCCCTCGAAAGGAACCCTCTGTGTTCGACCACCCCGGGGGGTCCACAGGGGCTTGGGCAGGGTTGGGCGGTCTCAGACGCATGCCGAACATTCTAAGTGGATGATGTGAATGTGGTGCCAACTTTGGGCGGCTGACTCTTCTATTCCCTGGCTCCAGCAGGTGGACGGATCCTGCCGTTCCCTTGCTCTTAATTCCCTCCTAACTATAACTTCCACTCGCTTGTACTTTTTAATTAATAAAATATATATATCTATATTTCTTGCCACTCTTGGCTCAGTCTTCATTAGTTTCGTGCGTCAATATTTTTTCATTAAATGTCGTTTTTCTCATCGAAGGGCTTCTGAAATGTAAGGCCTAATTCTAACTTCACATCAATATGTGATTCACGTGTAAGCTTCATGCCTGTTTAGGTAGAATTCAGCTCTTACTTTTAGGTAGAATTCAGCCCTTACTTTTAGGTAGAATTCAGCCCTTACTGTTTAGGTAGAATTCAGCCCTTACTGTTTAGGTAGAATTCAGCCCTTACTGTTTAGGTAGAATTCAGCCCTTACTGTTTAGGTATAATTCAGCCCTTACCGTTTAGGTAGAATTCAGCCCTTACTGTTTAGGTAGAATTCAGCCCTTACTGTTTAGGTAGAATTTCCGCCCTTACTGTTTAGGTAGAATTCAGCCCTTACTGTTTAGGTAGAATTCAGCCCTTACTGTTTAGGTAGAATTCAGCCCTTACTGTTTAGGTAGAATTCAGCCCTTACCGTTTAGGTAGAATTCAGCCCTTACTGTTTAGGTAGAATTCAGCCCTTACTGTTTAGGTAGAATTCAGCCCTTACTGTTTAGGTAGAATTCAGCCCTTACTGTTTAGGTAGAATTCAGCCCTTACCGTTTAGGTAGAATTCAGCCCTTACTGTTTAGGTAGAATTCAGCCCTTACTGTTTAGGTAGAATTCAGCCCTTACTGTTTAGGTAGAATTCAGCCCTTACCGTTTAGGTAGAATTCAGCCCTTACTGTTTAGGTAGAATTCAGCCCTTACCGTTTAGGTAGAATTCAGCCCTTACCGTTTAGGTAGAATTCAGCCCTTACTGTTTAGGTAGAATTCAGCCCTTACCGTTTAGGTAGAATTCAGCCCTTACTGTTTAGGTAGAATTCAGCCCTTACTGTTTAGGTAGAATTCAGCCCTTACCGTTTAGGTAGAATTCAACCCTTACTGTTTAGGTAGAATTCAGCCCTTACTGTTTAGGTAGAATTCAGCCCTTACTGTTTAGGTAGAATTCAGCCCTTACTGTTTAGGTAGAATTCAGCCCTTACCGTTTAGGTAGAATTCAGCCCTTACTGTTTAGGTAGAATTCAGCCCTTACTGTTTAGGTAGAATTCAGCCCTTACCGTTTAGGTAGAATTCAACCCTTACTGTTTAGGTAGAATTCAGCCCTTACTGTTTAGGTAGAATTCAGCCCTTACTGTTTAGGTAGAATTCAGCCCTTACTGTTTAGATAGACTCCCCCTGTGCTGGTAGACTCCCCCTGTGCTGGTAGACTCCCCCTGTGCTGGTAGACTCCCCCTGTGCTGGTAGACTCCCCCTGTGCTGGTAGACTCCCCCTGTGCTGGTAGACTCCCCCTGTGCTGGTAGACTCCCCCTGTGCTGGTAGACTCCCCCTGTGCTGGTAGACTCCCCCTGTGCTGGTAGACTCCCCCTGTGCTGGTAGACTCCCCCTGTGCTGGTAGACTCCCCCTGTGCTGGTAGACTCCCCCTGTGCTGGTAGACTCCCCCTGTGCTGGTAGACTCCCCCTGGGCTGGTTAACTCCCTCTGAGCTGGTAGACTCCCCCTGTGCTGGTCAGGGGGCCTGTGCTGGTCAACGCCCTCTGTGCGGGTGACTTCAGACTCCCAGCGTGCAAACGGAGCCTTGCTTTCGGCCCAGGCTGTGGATGGCAGTCTGTTTTAGTGGGTTGTCTCTTGCCCCAGCAGTAGGTAGTGCTCAGGGTAAAGCCATACACCTCAGCAGTAGGTAGTGCTCAGGGTAAAGCCATACACCTCAGCAGTAGGTAGTGCTCAGGGTAAAGCCATACACCCCAGTAGTAGGTAGTGCTCAGGGTAAAGCCATACACCCCAGCAGTAGGTAGTGCTCAGGGTAAAGCCATACACCCCAGCAGTAGGTAGTGCTCAGGGTAAAGCCATACACCTCAGCAGTAGGTAGTGCTCAGGGTAAAGCCATACACCCCAGCAGTAGGTAGTGCTCAGGGTAAAGCCATACACCCCAGTAGTAGGTAGTGCTCAGGGTAAAGCCATACACCCCAGTAGTAGGTAGTGCTCAGGGTAAAGCCATACACCCCAGTAGTAGGTAGTGCTCAGGGTAAAGCCATACACCCCAGTAGTAGGTAGTGCTCAGGGTAAAGCCATACACCCCAGTAGTAGGTAGTGCTCAGGGTAAAGCCATACACCCCAGTAGTAGGTAGTGCTCAGGGTAACCCCAGCCAGGGTAAAGCCATACACCCCAGCAGTAGGTAGTGCTCAGGGTAAAGCCATACACCCCAGCAGTAGGTAGTGCTCAGGGTAAAACCATACACCTCAGCAGTAGGTAGTGCAGGGTAAAGCCACCTCAGCAGTAGGTAGTGCTCAGGGTAAAGCCATACACCTCAGCAGTAGGTAGTGCTCAGGGTAAAGCCATACACCCCAGCAGTAGGTAGTGCTCAGGGTAAAGCCATACACCCCAGCAGTAGGTAGTGCTCAGGGTAAAGCCATACACCCCAGCAGTAGGTAGTGCTCAGGGTAAAGCCATACACCTCAGCAGTAGGTAGTGCTCAGGGTAAAGCCATACACCTCAGCAGTAGGTAGTGCTCAGGGTAAAGCCATACACCTCAGCAGTAGGTAGTGCTCAGGGTAAAGCCATACACCCCAGTAGTAGGTAGTGCTCAGGGTAAAGCCATACACCTCAGCAGTAGGTAGTGCTCAGGGTAAAGCCATACACCTCAGCAGTAGGTAGTGCTCAGGGTAAAGCCATACACCCCAGCAGTAGGTAGTGCTCAGGGTAAAGCCATACACCCCAGCAGTAGGTAGTGCTCAGGGTAAAGCCATACACCTCAGCAGTAGGTAGTGCTCAGGGTAAAGCCATACACCTCAGCAGTAGGTAGTGCTCAGGGTAAAGCCATACACCCCAGCAGTAGGTAGTGCTCAGGGTAAAGCCATACACCCCAGCAGTAGGTAGTGCTCAGGGTAAAGCCATACACCCCAGTAGTAGGTAGTGCTCAGGGTAAAGCCATACACCCCAGTAGTAGGTAGTGCTCAGGGTAAAGCCATACACCCCAGTAGTAGGTAGTGCTCAGGGTAAAGCCATACACCCCAGTAGTAGGTAGTGCTCAGGGTAAAGCCATACACCCCAGCAGTAGGTAGTGCTCAGGGTAAAGCCATACACCCCAGTAGTAGGTAGTGCTCAGGGTAAAGCCATACACCCCAGTAGTAGGTAGTGCTCAGGGTAAAGCCATACACCTCAGCAGTAGGTAGTGCTCAGGGTAAAGCCATACACCCCAGCAGTAGGTAGTGCTCAGGGTAAAGCCATACACCCCAGTAGTAGGTAGTGCTCAGGGTAAAGCCATACACCCCAGCAGTAGGTAGTGCTCAGGGTAAAGCCATACACCCCAGTAGTAGGTAGTGCTCAGGGTAAAGCCATACACCCCAGTAGTAGGTAGTGCTCAGGGTAAAGCCATACACCCCAGTAGTAGGTAGTGCTCAGGGTAAAGCCATACACCCCAGCAGTAGGTAGTGCTCAGGGTAAAGCCATACACCTCAGCAGTAGGTAGTGCTCAGGGTAAAGCCATACACCCCAGTAGTAGGTAGTGCTCAGGGTAAAGCCATACACCCCAGTAGTAGGTAGTGCTCAGGGTAAAGCCATACACCCCAGTAGTAGGTAGTGCTCAGGGTAAAGCCATACACCCCAGTAGTAGGTAGTGCTCAGGGTAAAGCCATACACCCCAGTAGTAGGTAGTGCTCAGGGTAAAGCCATACACCCCAGCAGTAGGTAGTGCTCAGGGTAAAGCCATACACCCCAGCAGTAGGTAGTGCTCAGGGTAAAGCCATACACCCCAGCAGTAGGTAGTGCTCAGGGTAAAGCCATACACCCCAGTAGTAGGTAGTGCTCAGGGTAAAGCCATACACCTCAGCAGTAGGTAGTGCTCAGGGTAAAGCCATACACCTCAGCAGTAGGTAGTGCTCAGGGTAAAGCCATACACCTCAGCAGTAGGTAGTGCTCAGGGTAAAGCCTACAAGCCTCCCCTCCACCCAGCATTACTGCTGCTTTGACATGGCTCAGCAGGGGGTGCTGGCGAGGGAGAAGAGGTGCGCTCAGGCCTTCGGCTGGGTTCGACGCCTGGGATGGCATGATACAAAGATTCCCTCTCCATGCCTGAACACATGGAATCTCCTACTCTGCTCTACGTCCAATTGGCTGATCTGAACCCGGTGTAAAAGTACCTCCTGGGTGACCTGCCACTGCACGATATGTCATGAAGCATCACCACATAGCTACAGTATTAGAAGGGTTGGCTCTGACAGAAATACTGCAGACTGACTGATCTCCACATAACTACAGTATTAGAAGGGTTGGCTCTGACCAAAATACTGCAGACTGACTGATCTCCACGTAGCTACAGTATTAGAATGGTTGGCTCTGACCAAAATACTGCAGACTGACTGATCTCCACGTAGCTACAGTATTAGAATGGTTGGCTCTGACCAAAATACTGCAGACTGACTGATCTCCACATAACTACAGTATTAGAATGGTTGGCTCTGACCAAATACTGCAGACTGACTGATCTCCACGTAGCTACAGTATTAGAAGGGTTGGCTCTGACCGAAATACTGCAGACTGACTCATCTCCACGTAGCTACAGTATTAGAAGGGTTGGCTCTGACCATAATACTGCAGACTGACTGATCTCCACGTAGCTACAGTATTAGAAGGGTTGGCTCTGACCGAAATACTGCAGACTGACTCATCTCCACGTAGCTACAGTATTAGAAGGGTTGGCTCTGACCGAAATACTGCAGACTGACTGATCTCCACGTAGCTACAGTATTAGAATGGTTGGCTCTGACCGAAATACTGCAGACTGACTGATCTCCACATAACTACAGTATTAGAAGGGTTGGCTCTGACAGAAATACTGCAGACTGACTGATCTCCACGTAGCTACAGTATTAGAAGGGTTGGCTCTGACCGAAATACTGCAGACTGACTGATCTCCACGTAGCTACAGTATTAGAAGGGTTGGCTCTGACAGAAATACTGCAGACTGACTGATCTCCACATAACTACAGTATTAGAAGGGTTGGCTCTGACCAAAATACTGCAGACTGACTGATCTCCACGTAGCTACAGTATTAGAAGGGTTGGCTCTGACAGAAATACTGCATGCTGTTGTTTAGCCTTCTCTTTTGATGCATTTAATGACTTTTATTAGCCATTATTTCAATTATCTGGAAGGCTCGTAGCATATACTTATTCTTCTGGGCGGGGGGGCAGGGCGGGGGGTGGGGGTTCAGAGATGCTAGTATCTCTTTACACTCCATAATGGCCTGACGCTGCATCTGAACTTTGCTCTGGAAGATGGATCATTCAATTTCCTCTTGTTATTGTTTTTTTGCTTACCCAGTATCCCATTGCTTTCTTTGTGTGGTGTCTCCCCAAATATTTCCCTTGACTCTGTAGTGATTTATAGCATCTCTCTCTCTCTCTCTCTCTCTGAAGTTGGACATTGTTTGCAGTCATGTAAGACTTGTGACACCACTTACATTTTTTTTTTGTGGGGGTGTCCTGTCCTGTCCTGTCCTGTCCTGTCCTGTTTAAGTTTATTGATTGTCGCTCATAGATAAAACAAAAGAAGTGGGAAATTTACATCGTAAAAAAATGCCGTAGTAAATAGCTAAAAAAACAAACACATACATAGTACATTTTGAGTGGTTTAAACACCAAACTCACTCCTTTTTTATTTTATGTGAGGCAAATCACCCTGATACCTTCCTCCACCTCTGCTGCGTAGTTTGAAGTGAGTCCTGTGTCTTCACCATGAGCAGCACTCCACCCCTCAGCTTGGAATGGCATGTGTGTGTTAGTGAGAGCACTGTCAACACGGCGGTGCGAGCCGAGCTTGGACCGGGCGGCCTGGGAGAGTTTTCGAGAGCAGGCGTGACCACATGACGCCCTCTCACCTCACCGCACTCGTGGCTAACACAGCCATGCGGGAAAAGTAGTGTCCATCACCCACCCATGCACACACTTCCATGCATGACAGGTTGACTTAACAGGTCGCGCACACGCACACTTTTTATTATATTGCAAAACAAATTGGTCAGTTTAATTCTGCCTGAATGAGGAATGCCTTCCAATGCATTTTTAGTTTGACTGAACTCCCTAAATGTAAACTGGTGTACCAAAATTCTCTACCTCCTGGGTACAAATACCAACGGCGCACGCAGGCTTGGGGCCCAGAACATGGCTGCTCAGGGGACCCACTGTGAGTTAAGGGATCTCAGAGAGCCGTTGGGAGCTAACATGTTTGAGCTCTGTGGGAGGCAGGTTGATGTGCACTGTTTGGGGAGGAACGTTAGGACACACCCACTCAGAGAGAGAATAGGCAGGTTTTACAAACCTCAGGAAGAGAATAGGCAGTGATTGGTCAAAGGTAGGGATTCTTAAAAAAAAAAAGTATTTGTTGTCATTCAACGAGAGACAACTTGTTTTCATGCACATTTTTTCACTGAGAAATACTGCCCCAAGCATCTTAGTTAGATTTAAAATTGAGCTACTAAGATCACTTCGGCAAAAATGTTCAAATTAATGACAGATTTCTTGAGCTATCTTAGATAAATTTAGACTATTTTGAGGAAGCTACAGTGTCTCATAATGGACAAACAGTACCATTGCTGCTCTTTTCTCATTTGTCATGTGAAGGTATTTTAAGGGGGTGTGCAAGCACACTCGTTCGGTTTGCCTAGCCGACTTCGGCTAGCCGCCAGCTGAACTGAAACATGCCGAGACCTTAATAGTTCTCCTACCACCTCTGCTGAAAGTGCATGGTGGGGGTTTTAAGCCTTGATGAACAAGTGTTTCATTGGTTTACACCATGTTAGCAATGTCCAAATCAGATGCTAAGCTAATTATGGAAAAACAGAGTCCAGAGTGATAATCATTAGCATGTGGGTTATTGAGGTGCAGAAATATGATGAATTCTTCTGACTCAGTGACTGTCATTATTTTTCCCATGATGCATCCCAGCTTCCCATATGTACTGTAAGGCGTCCTAGCCCTGTTATTTGGTTCATTTATATCTCATGTTGTGTTCTCCCTCTGTGATTCTACTAAAGCCTCCGCGTCATGATGTGCATTGTAGCGCCTTGGCATCTCAGTGGAAACTATTAAACTAAAGAGAGATATTTTGTTGGCGAGACTGTTTGTTTAAATCCTTGACAGGCGGGCAGAGCCCACTTAAAGAGAGATATTTTGTTGCGTGGAGCTCGTAACCGTCCGATTTAGGACACATCCCAGGGTGGGAAACCATGTTGCTGTGAATACAATTTGTTGTATTGTTTTATTCATTATTTTTTGTTGCCATAGACAACTGGAAGGAAAATAAGAAAACCGATTCTACGGACTTGAGAACAATGACCGTATGAAGAAAAGAGAGAACTTCACCTCGTCTTTTATGTCTTTGTCTCATTGAGTTGGCTCATTGGTCCTTCTTCTCCATGTCCAATCAAATCACAGCTCGGTTTGAGTTTTTTTAGGATCAGATTTGACGTGTTTCGCTTCTAACAACAAACAGTATGTTTTTTCAGTTGTAATCTGTACATTTGACTCACTGGCGTAAGGCTGTGTGGTTCTACAGTTGAATTACTGATAACAATCAGTAACGATTTGTATGTGCAGAAGCTCATCTTACTCAGACACCGTTCTCTTCCAACAAATAGTTGAGAGTGGTTTCTAATTGTTTTGGCTTCAAACTTCATTCTTTCTTGTTGCTGTTTTTCATAGTTGTCCCACAAATCCCTTGTTTTTTTTAACTGTTTCGATGGATAGAGAAGGCCTGACAATGGATCCATCAGTGTAATGTTTTTTTTAATATATTTTTTATTTGACCTTTATTTAACTAGGCAAGTGAGTTAAGAACAAATTCTTATTTTCAATGACGGCCTAGGAACAGTGTGTTAACTGCCTGTTCAGGGGCAGAACGACCTTGTCAGCTCAGGGGTTTGAACTTGCAACCTTCCGGCTACTAGTCCAACACTCTAACCACTAGGCTACCCTACCGCCTCTGTGATTTGCTCGAATGTTTGTCTAGAGAACCACAAAAATCAAAATCCCTTACGCATCCTTGTCCAACAGAGAGAAATCAGAACAATAATAGAAGAATAATAACATGAGGAATAAATACACAAATGAGTTTAACCGGGTCTAAGGCATCTAAGTGCTAGAGGCGTCACTACAGACCCTGGTTCGATCCCGGGCTGTATCACAACCGGCCGTGATCGGGAGTCCCACAGGGGCGGCGCAAAATTGGCCCAGCGTCGTCCGGTTTAGGGTTTGGACAGAATTGTAAATAATAATTTGTTCTTAACTGACTTTCCTAGTTAATTAAATAAATGTTAAATAAAATCTATTTTAAAACGATATACACGGGGTACCAGTACCAAGTCAATGTGCAGGGGTACGACGTAATTGAGGAAGACATGTACATATAGGTAGGGGTAAAGTGACTAGCCAACAGGATAGATAATAAGCAGTAACAGAACTTATAGGATGAGTCAAAAGAGTTCATGCAGATCGTCCAGGTAGCTGTTTGTTGAACTATTTAACTAACTATTTAACAGTCGTATGTATGGCTTGAGGGTAGAAGCTGTTCAGGGTCCTGTTGGTTCCAGACTTGGTGCATCGATACTGCTTGCTGTGTGGAGAGGACAGTCAATGACTTGGGTGGATGGAGTCTTTGACTATTTTTAGTGCCTTTCTCTGACACCGCCTGGTATAGAGGTCCTGAATGCCAGGGAGTCTCTTTAGCGCCTTTCGTTCGGATACCAAGCAGTTGCCATACCAAGTGGTGATGCAGCCAGTCAGGATGATCTCAATGGTGCAGCTGTAGAACTTTTTGAGGATCTGGCCCATGACAATTCTTTTCAGCCTCCTAAGTGGGAAGAGACGTTGTCGTGGCTTCTTCATGAATGTGTTGTTATGTGTGTGGGCCAGGATAATGTGGGCTAGGATAATTATTTTTGTGGACTCCGAGGAACTTGAAGATCTCGACCCGCTCCACTACAGCCCTGTCGATGTGGATAGGGGCGTGCTTTCCTGTTGTCCATGATCAGCTCCTTTGTCTTGCTGACGTTGAGGAAAAGGTTGTTGTCCTGGCACCACACTACCAGATCACTGACCTCCCTATAGACTGTCTCATCGTCATCGGTGATCAGGCCTACCTCCGTCATGTTGTCAGCAAACTTATTGATGGTGTTGGAGTTGTGGGTGAACAGGGAGTACAGGAGGGGCCTAAGCACGCACACCTGAGGGGCTCCCATGTTGAGAGTCAGTATGGCGTTTATGTTGTTACTTACCTTCACCACCTGGGGGCAAACCGTCAGGAAGACCGGGATCAAGTTGCAGAGGGAGGTGTTCAGTCCCAGGTTCCTGAGATTAGTGATGAGCTTTGAGGGAACTATGGTGTTGAACGCTGAGCTGTCGTCAATGAAAAACATTCTTACGTAGGTGTTCCTCATCCAGGTTGGCGAGGGAAGTGGACTGTTGGGGCGGTATGCAAATTGAAATGGGTCCAGGGTGTCTGGGATGATGGTGTTGATGTGAGCCTTCACCAGCCTATCAAAGCATTTCATGGCTACAGACGTACCGGGTGATAGTCATTTGGACAGGTTACCTTGGACAGGTTATCTTGGGCAGAGGGACTCTGGTGGTCTGCTTGAAACATGTAGGTATTACAGACAGGGTCAGTGAGAGCTTGAAAATGTCAGTTAAGAAACTTACCAGCTGATCAGCATATGATCTGATTACACATCCTGGTAATCCATCTGGCCTTGTGAATGTTAACCTGTTTAAAGGTCTTACACACATTGGCTAGGGAGAGCGAGATCACACAGTCATTCGGAAAAGCTGGTGCGCTCATGCGTGGTTCAGTGTTGCTTGCCTCGAAGCGAGCATAGAAGACATTTAGCTCATCTGGTAGTCTCGTGTCACTGGGCAGCTCGCATCTTATATGCGTCTGGATTAGTGTCCTGCTCCTTGAAAGCAGCAGGTCTAGCCTTTAGCTCAGTGCGGATGTTGCCTGTAATCCATTGCTTCTGGTTGGGATATGTACGTACGGTCACTGTAGGGATGACGTCGTCGATGCACTTATTAATGAAGCCGGTGACTGATGCAGTAAACTCCTCAATGTTATCAGATGAATCCCTGAACTTATTCTTGTCTGTGCTAGCAAAACAGTCCTGTAGCGTAGCATCCGCTTCATCGGACCACTTCTGTATTGAGCGAGTCACTGGTATGTCCTGTTTTAAGTTTTTGCTTGTAAGCAGGAATCAGGAGGATCGAGTTATGGTCAGATTTGCCAAATGGAGGGCGAGGGAGAGCCTTGTATGTGTTTTTGTGTGTGGAGTAAAGGGATTTCTGATCAGTTATAGTGAAGACTGGTACATGTTATCAGAATGGCCCAATCCCAAACCAATTAATTTCTACTCTCTCCAATCCTTCAGTTAGTATGAGAGTGAGTCATTGGATCAGTTTACAGTTGAAGTCAGAAGTTTACATACACCTTAGCCAAATACATTTAAACTCAGCTTTTCACAATTCCTGACATTTAATCCTAGTAAACATTCCCTGTCCCAGGTCAGTTCGGATCACCACTTTATTTTAAGAATGTGAAATGTTAGAATAATAGTAGAGAGAATGATTTATTTCAGCTTTTATTTCTTTCATCACATTCCCAGTGGGTCAGAAGTTTACATACACTCAATTTGTACTTGGTAGAATTGCCTTTAAATTGTTTAACTTGAGTCAAATGTTTCGGGTAGCCTTCCACAAGCTTCCCACAATAAGTTAGGTGATTTTTGGCCCATTCCTCCTGACAGAGCTGGTGTAACTGAGTCAGGTTAGTCGGCCTCCTTGCTCGCACACGCTTATTCAGTTCTGCCCACATATTTTCTATAGAATTGAGGTCAAGGCTTTGTGATGGCCACTCCAATACCTTGACTTTGTTGTCCTTTAAGCCATTTTGTCACAACTTTGGAAGTGTGCTTGGGGTCATTGTCTTTTTGGAAGAGCCATTTGCGACCAAGCTTTAACTTCTTGATTTGATGTCTTGAGATGTTGCTTCAATAAATCCACATCATTTTCCTGCCTCATTACACCATCTATTTTGTGAAGTGCACCAGTCCCTCCTGCAGCAAAGCATCCCCACAACATGATGCTGCCACCCCCGTGTTTCGTGGTTGGGATGGTGTTCTTCGGCTTGCAAGCATCCCCCCTTTTTCCTCCAAACATAACGGTGGTCACTATGGCCAAACAGTTCTATTTTTGTTTCATCAGACCAGAGGACATTTATCCAAAAAGTACGATCTTTGTCCCCATGTGCAGTTGCAAATCTTGGTCTGGCTTTTTTTACGGTGGTTTTGGAGCTGTGGCTTCTTCCTTGCTGAGTAGTTATGTCGATATAGGACTTGTTTTACTGTGGATATAGATACTTCTGTACCTGTTTCCTGCAGCATCTTCGCACAAGGTCCTTTGCGGTTGTTCAGGGATGATTTGGGATGATTGATTTGCACTTTTCACACCAAAGAACGCGTCTCCTTCCCGAGCGGTATGACGGCTGCATGGTCCCATGGTGTTTATATTTGCGTACTATTGTTTGTACAGATAAATGTGGTACCTTCAGGCGTTTAGAAATTGTTCCCGAGGATGAACGAGACTTATGGTGGTCTACAATATTTTGTACTGAGATCTTGGTTGATTTCTTTTGATTTTCAAATGATGCCAAGCAAAGAGGCATTGAGTTTGAAGGTAGGCCTTGAAATACATCCACAGGCACACCTCAAATTGACTCAAATGATGTCAATTAGCCTATCAGAAACTTCTGAAGCCATGACATAATTTCCTGGAATTTTCCAAGCTGTTTAAAGGCACAGTCGACTTAGTGTACGAAAACTTCTGACCCACTTGAATTGTGATACAGTGAATTATAAGTGAAATAATATGTCTGTCAACAATTGTTGGATAAAATACTTGTGTCATGAACAAAGTAGATGTTCTAACCGACTTGCCAAAACTATAGTTTGTTAACAAGAAATGTGTGGAGTGGTTGAAAAACAAGTTTTAATGACTCCGACCTAAGTGTATGTAAACTTCTGACTTCACCTGTGGGATTGGACCCACAAGCCACTGCACTTGTTCCTCCCTCAGCAGGAGGAGCACATGGCATGAGATGTAGCTGGCTTGGGAATATATTTAACATCTGTAATTCTGGATGAAATTCATGTGCACCCATCGCCCAAGGCGGCATCTAAAGCAAGATCTCTGTCCCTGGATGTCCACCTACCTTTGACTAATACCCCCCTATCACCTTCAATAGCTTCCTCCCAGTCCTATCCATCTCCATCATCATTGATAGGAAGACAATGCAAAGCTATCTGTATGCCATTGTGGTGCATTGACTAATAGGGCCTTTTTGTAACTAGAGCGCCCTTCTTGAACGCAGCAGGGCTTTTCAACGTTTTAGCAGTTTGTCTTCTATTTGTTCTCTATCTATCTGGCTTTCAGAGGTGTAACTGTATCTGTTCTCTGAGATACCATCCCTTCCACTCCCCTCTGCTAAAATTATGACATGAATACTAGTAGCAGCATATCAATGATACCTGTGTCCAACACCCCTGTGTTCTCACCCTCATTGGCAACTGGGTTTTTTGCAATTGACATCCAACCTATTTTTGAAAAGTCTCAAAATCACCTCCTCTTCATGATGAAATCAACTCCCCTACCTGAAAGAATCAACTCTCCTACCTGAAAGAATCAACACCCCTACCTGATAGAATCAACTCCCCTACCTGAAAGAATCAACACCCCTACCTGAAAGAATCAACTCCCCTACCTGAAAGAATCAACACCCCTACCTGATAGAATCAACTCCTCTACCTGATAGAATCAACTCCCCTACCTGATTGAATCAACTCCCCTACCTGATTGAATCAACTCCCCTACCTGATTGAATCAACTCCCCTACCTGATTGAATCAACTCCCCTACCTGATAGAATCAACTCCCCTACCTGATTGAATCAACTCCCCTACCTGATTGAATCAACTCCCCTACCTGATAGAAATAGAATTAACTCCCCTACCTGATAGAATCAACTCCCTACCTGATAGAATCAACTCCCTACCTGATAGAATGAACTCCCCTACCTGATAGAATCAACTCCCCTACCTGATAGAATCAACTCCCCTACCTGATAGAATCAACTCCCCTAACTGATTGAATCAACTCCCCTACCTGATTGAATCAACTCCCCTTACCTGATTGAATCAACTCCCCTACCTGATTGAATCAACCGAATCAACTCCCCTACCTGATAGAATCAACTCCCCTACCTGATAGAATCAACTCCCCTACCTGATAGAATCAACTCCCCTACCTGATTGAATCAACTCCCCTACCTGATTGAATCAACTCCCCTACCTGATTGAATCAACTCCCCTTACCTGATTGAATCAACTCCCCTACCTGATTGAATCAACCGAATCAACTCCCCTACCTGATTGAATCAACCGAATCAACTCCCCTACCTGATAGAATCAACTCCCCTACCTGATAGAAATAGAATCAACTCCCCTCCCTGATAGAAACAACTCCCTCCCTGATAGAATCAACTCCCCTCCCTGATAGAATCAACTCCCCTCCCTGATATTATCCCCGCCCCTACCTGATATTATCACCGCCCCTACCTGATATTATCACCGCCCCTACCTGATAGACTGTGGATAATGTGTTTTGTTTATTTTTCAATGATCTCAAAGAACAATTTGTCACCCTGGCAGTTGGTTTGAAAAGCTAATATTATGGAAGGGGGAGCATGAATGACGTGACATGGGGGGTGTGATGGCGTGACACCCCAGAGGGGGGTAATATTGGTGCGTGGGGCCTGCGGCTGCACAGTCGAGGTGGGCCGCCTGACTCCTGTCTGTGTCTCATTTGCAGGCGAGGTGTGTGTCACCAGAGTGCTGTGATGTTATGTCAGCTCTGTAGGCCCTGAGAGGAGGAGGGGGTGGTTAAATCCCTCTTCTCTCTCACACACACACACACACACACACACACACACACACACACACACACACACACACACACACACACACACACACACACACACACACACACACACACACACACACACACACACACACTGAGCTCTACACACATGGTGCATACACACCCACTGTGACACACACACACACTCAGACAGAGAGACACACACACACACACACACACACACACACACACACACACACACACACACACACACACACACACACACACACACACACACACACACACACACACACACACACACACACACACACACACACACACTGAGCTCTACACACATGGTGCATACACACCCACTGTGACACACACACACTCAGACAGAGAGACACACACACACACAGAGAGAGACACAAACACACACACACACACTACACACACACACACACACACACACACACACACACACTGACTCTACACACATGGTGCATACACACCCACTGTGACACACACACACTCAGACAGAGACACACACACACACACACACACACACACTGAGCTCTACACACATGGTGCATACACACCCACTGTGACACACACACACTCAGACAGAGACACACACACACACACACACACACACACACACACTGAGCTCTACACACATGGTGCATACACACCCACAGTGACACACAGACACACAGACAGACACACACACACACACACACACACACACACACACACACACACACACACACACACACACACACACACACACACACACACACACACACACACACACACACACACACACACTGAGCTCTACACACATGGTGCATACACACCCACTGTGACACACACACACACACACACACACACACACACACACACACACACACACACACACACACACACACACACACACACACACACACACACACACACACTGAGCTCTACACACATGGTGCATACACACCCACTGTGACACACACACTCAGACAGAGACACATGCACAGTGACTCAGAGGACAGCAACTGCCTGCTCTGACAAGAAGTGTGTTTGCCAGTCCGATTTGGCTGGGTTTTTTTTTCTTCCCCCTCCTCTCTCCTTTAATCATTTTATTAGTGCCGTGGGCCTCTCCTGGGAGCCCGGCCGGCATTTAGCAGTCTGAGACGGCACACAGGACCCCGAGGGGTTGTCCAAGCCATGCCTGCTCTCAACCACCAACATTATTAGCTTCTCTCCCTCTCTCTCCGAGGAGCACCTCCCTCACTCCTTCTCGCTCTCTCCTCTCTTCTCTGTCTTCTCTCTCTCTCTCCTGTCTCTCTTCTGTCTATCTCCTCCTCTTTCTGTCTCTCTCCTCTCTTTCTACTCCAAAGGAGCACCTTCTCTTCCTTTTTTCTCTCTGCCCTCTCTCTCTTTCTCTCTGCCCTCTCTCTCTTTCTCTCTGCCCTTTCTCTCTTTCTGTCTCCCGCTCTCTCTCTTTCTGTCTCCCGCTCTCTCTCTTTCTGTCTCTTTCTGTCTCCCGCTCTCTCTCTTTCTCTCTGCCCTCTCTCTCCCTGGAGAGAATGATTGAGATGAGGAGGAGTCTGGGCTACTTGATGTTTGGGAGGCAGAGAGCGGCCCGTCGTGTAACAGTAATTACTCCATTGATATTCCTTTCGCAATTACGCCACCGCAATTTGCATAAATCCCTGTTCCCTTTTTTCCGCGGGGGCAGACGAATGCCTGTAATCTCTTTTGGGTTCGTTCTCAGCATACATTATGTATGGCTCTGGGCTTTCTTTATTCTTTCTCTGTCTCTTTCTGTCTCTCTCTCTCTTTCTGTCTCCCGCTCTCTCTCTCTCTCTCTCTCTCTCTCTCTCTCTCTCTCTCTCTCTCTCTCTCTCTCTCTCTCTTCTCTCTCTCTCTCTCTCTCTTTCTGCCGCACTTCATCAATACACATGATTGAGATTGAACAGATCTGAAACCGGGCCTTTGTTGACAGGCATCACAGATACTTTTGTGATATTTCAAACCTGTCAGGGCAATGAAAAGGCACGGGTTGTCTAGAAGGAATGGCAAGTATCAGGAGTTGGCAACCAACACTGTTCTCTCAAATGTTGTGATGGGAGTGTAGTGATCGATGTGGTGTCGTGCATCATGGACCTCCTGTGGAGGTAGGTAGCCTAGCGGTTAGAGGTAGGTAGCCTAGCGGTTAGAGGTAGGTAGCCTAGCGGTTGGAGGTAGGTAGCCTAGCGGTTGGAGGTAGGTAGCCTAGCGGTTAGAGGTAGGTAGCCTAGCGGTTAGAGGTAGGTAGCCTAGCGGTTAGAGGTAGGTAGCCAGCCTAGCGGTTAGAGGTAGGTAGCCAGCCTAGCGGTTAGAGGTAGGTAGCCAGCCTAGCGGTTAGAGGTAGGTAGCCAGCCTAGCGGTTAGAGGTAGGTAGCCAGCCTAGCGGTTAGAGGTAGCTAGACTAGCGGTTAGAGGTAGCTAGCCTAGCGGTTGGAGGTAGCTAGCCTAGCGGTTGGAGGTAGCTAGCCTCGCGGTTGGAGGTAGGTAGCCTAGCGGTTAGGCGAGTGTTGGGCCAGAATCCGAAAGGTAGCTGGTTCACATACCCCAGAAGGTGAAGAATCTGCCGATGTGCCCTTGAGCAAGGCGCTGAACGCAAATTTGCTACATGGGCGCCGTACTACTATGGCTGACCTTGTAAAACAACACATTTCACTGCACCACTCCGGTGTATCTAACAAGATTTTTTTTTTTTTTGGGGGGGGGGTCACATGTTTACACATGAAAATAAGCTCATTTGAATGTTCATTTGGGAGTTATTGGAATGTGGGTTTACCTTGCTATTTGTGTAACCCCTTCTCACAACACAAACAGTGATACATTTGTCACTGTGTCATTTTCTTTCCGGCTCCGTCAATAAGCGTCTGTCAGCCCCCCGAGGCATCTCATTGGTCACCGGGGAGAGTGCGGTGCATTCTGGGGAATCCCCTCTCCCCTTCACTGAAATAGTGTTGAGACTTCTCTGCTCCCCCTTTGTTCATCCCCCAATTTAATATGGAATCTGGTTGTTTATTTATTTTTTTGCTGTTTTACTATCACTCGAGTGGCGGTCGGGCGAATTCCATTTCCTCCCATGACTCTCTCAAAGATCGTTAAGGTTGTTAGCACCTTGGTATATATGAGACCGGACCATCCCATCCCAATGAATCCTAATGGGAGGTTTGTTTGTGGGCTGTATGGGAGAATGTTTTTGGAATGACAGTGGAGTAGGACAGTGACTTGACAATCTAAACATCAATCTTTCTAGCATGAGTAGTTTTTCAATATAGATTTAGAGGCTGATGCCTGGTCCACCCCTGTAGAGAGACTAGAGGCTGATGCCTGGTCCACCCCTGTAGAGAGACTAGAGGCTGATGCCTGGTCCACCCCTGTAGAGAGACTAGAGGCTGATGCCTGGTCCACCCCTGTAGAGAGACTAGAGGCTGATGCCTGGTCCACCCCTGTAGAGAGACTAGAGGCTGATGCCTGGTCCACCCCTGTAGAGAGACTAGAGGCTGATGCCTGGTCCACCCCTGTAGAGAGACTAGAGGCTGATGCCTGGTCCACCCCTGTAGAGAGACTAGAGGCTGGTGCCTGGTCCACCCCTGTAGAGAGACTAGAGGCTGATGCCTGGTCCACCCCTGTAGAGAGACTAGAGGCTGATGCCTGGTCCACCCCTGTAGAGAGACTAGAGGCTGATGCCTGGTCCACCCCTGTAGAGAGACTAGAGGCTGGTGCCTGGTCCACCCCTGTAGAGAGACTAGAGGCTGATGCCTGGTCCACCCCTGTAGAGAGACTAGATGCTGATGCCTGGTCCACCACTGTAGAGAGCCTAAAGGCTGATGCCTGGTCCACCCCTGTAGAGAGACTAGAGGCTGATGCCTGGTCCACCCCTGTAGAGAGACTAGAGGCTGATGCCTGGTCCACCCCTGTAGAGAGACTAGAGGCTGATGCCTGGTCCACCCCTGTAGAGAGACTAGAGGCTGATGCCTGGTCCACCCCTGTAGAGAGACTAGAGGCTGGTGCCTGGTCCACCCCTGTAGAGAGACTAGAGGCTGATGCCTGGTCCACCCCTGTAGAGAGACTAGAGGCTGGTGCCTGGTCCACCCCTGTAGAGAGACTAGAGGCTGATGCCTGGTCCACCCCTGTAGAGAGACTAGAGGCTGATGCCTGGTCCACCCCTGTAGAGAGACTAGAGCCTGGTGACTGGTCCACCACTGTAGAGAGACTAGATGCTGATGCCTGGTCCACCCCTGTAGAGAGACTAGAGGCTGGTGCCTGGTCCACCCCTGTAGAGAGACTAGAGGCTGGTGCCTGGTCCACCCCTGTAGAGAGGCTAGAGGCTGATGCCTGGTCCACCCCTGTAGAGAGACTAGAGCCTGATGCCTGGTCCACCACTGTAGAGAGACTAGATGCTGATGCCTGGTCCACCCCTGTAGAGAGACTAGAGGCTGGTGCCTGGTCCACCCCTGTAGAGAGACTAGATGCTGATGCCTGGTCCACCCCTGTAGAGTGACTAGAGGCTGGTGCCTGGTCCACCACTGTATGTAGCCTCCACATTGACTCTGTACCGGTACCCCCTGTATACAGCCTCCACGTTGACTCTGTACCTGGTCCCCCTGTATATAGCCTCCACATTGACTCTGTACCGTAACACCCTGTATATAGCCTCCACATTGACTCTGTACCGGTACCCCCTGTATATAGCCTCCACATTGACTCTGTACCGGTACCCCTGTATATATATAATAATAATAATATATGCCATTTAGCAGACGCTTTTATCCAAAGCGACTTACAGTCATGTGTGCATACATTCTACGTATGGGTGGTCCCGGGAATCGAACCCACTACCCTGGCGTTACAAGCGCCATGCTCTACCAACTGAGCTACAGAACCACATTATATAGCCTCCACACATTGACTCTGTACCGTAACACCCTGTATATAGCCTCCACATTGACTCTGTACCGTAACACCCTGTATATAGCCTCCACATTGACTCTGTCCGTAACACCCTGTATATAGCCTCCACATTGACTCTGTACCGGTACCCCACTGTATATAGCCTCCACATTGACTCTGTACCGTAATACCCTGTATATAGTCTCCACATTGACTCTGTACCGGTACCCCTTGTATATAGCCTCCACATTGACTCTGTACCGTAACACCCTGTATATAGTCTCCACATTGACTCTGTACCTGGTCCCCCTGTATATAGCCTCCACATTGACTCTGTACCGTAACACCCTGTATATAGCCTCCACATTGACTCTGTACCGTAACACCCTGTATATAGCCTCCACATTGACTCTGTACCGTAACACCCTGTATATAGCCTCCACATTGACTCTGTACCGTAACACCCTGTATATAGCCTCCACATTGACTCTGTACCGTAACACCCTGTATATAGCCTCCACATTGACTCTGTACCGTAACACCCTGTATATAGCCTCCACATTGACTCTGTACCGTAACACCCTGTATATAGTCTCCACATTGACTCTGTACCGTAACACCCTGTATATAGCCTCCACATTGACTCTGTACCGTAACACCCTGTATATAGCCTCCACATTGACTCTGTACCGTAACACCCTGTATATAGCCTCCACATTGACTCTGTACCGTAACACCCTGTATATAGTCTCCACATTGACTCTGTACCGTAACACCCTGTATATAGTCTCCACATTGACTCTGTACCGTAACACCCTGTATATAGCCTCCACATTGACTCTGTACCGTAACACCCTGTATATAGCCTCCACATTGACTCTGTACCGTAACACCCTGTATATAGCCTCCACATTGACTCTGTACCGTAACACCCTGTATATAGTCTCCACATTGACTCTGTACCGTAACACCCTGTATATAGCCTCCACATTGACTCTGTACCGTAACACCCTGTATATAGCCTCCACTTTGACTCTGTACCGTAACACCCTGTATATAGCCTCCACATTGACTCTGTACCGTAACACCCTGTATATAGTCTCCACATTGACTCTGTACCGTAACACCCTGTATATAGCCTCCACATTGACTCTGTACCGTAACACCCTGTATATAGCCTCCACATTGACTCTGTACCGTAACACCCTGTATATAGCCTCCACATTGACTCTGTACCGTAACACCCTGTATATAGCTTCCACATTGACTCTGTACCGTAACACCCTGTATATAGTCTCCACATTGACTCTGTACCGTAACACCCTGTATATAGTCTCCACATTGACTCTGTACCGTAATACCCTGTATATAGTCTCCACACTAACTCTGTACCGTAACACCCTGTATATAGCCTCCACATTGACTCTGTACCGTAACACCCTGTATATAGTCTCCACATTGACTCTGTACCGTAACACCCTGTATATAGCCTCCACATTGACTCTGTACCGTAACACCCTGTATATAGCCTCCACATTGACTCTGTACCGTAACACCCTGTATATAGCCTCCACATTGACTCTGTACCGTAACACCCTGTATATAGTCTCCACATTGACTCTGTACCGTAACACCCTGTATATAGCCTCCACATTGACTCTGTACTGTAACACCCTGTATATAGTCTCCACATTGACTCTGTACTGTAACACCCTGTATATAGTCTCCACATTGACTCTGTACCGTAACACCCTGTATATAGCCTCCACATTGACTCTGTACCGTAACACCCTGTATATAGTCTCCACATTGACTCTGTACCGTAACACCCTGTATATAGTCTCCACATTGACTCTGTACCGTAACACCCTGTATATAGCCTCCACATTGACTCTGTACCGTAACACCCTGTATATAGCCTCCACATTGACTCTGTACCGTAACACCCTGTATATAGCCTCCACATTGACTCTGTACCGTAACACCCTGTATATAGTCTCCACATTGACTCTGTACCGTAATACCCTGTATATAGTCTCCACATTGACTCTGTACCGTAACTCCCTGTATATAGTCTCTACATTGACTCTGTACCGTAACACCCTGTATATAGCCTCCACATTGACTCTGTACCGTAACTCCCTGTATATAGTCTCTACATTGACTCTGTACCGTAACACCCTGTATATAGCCTCCACATTGACTCTGTACCGTAACTCCCTGTATATAGTCTCTACATTGACTCTGTACCGTAACACCCTGTATATAGTCTCTACATTGACTCTGTACCGTAACACCCTGTATATAGTCTCCACATTGACTCTGTACCGTAACACCCTGTATATAGCCTCCACATTGACTATGTACTGTAACACCCTGTATATAGTCTCCACATTGACTCTGTACTTTAACACCCTGTATATAGTCTCCACATTGACTCTGTACCGTAACACCCTGTATATAGCCTCCACATTGACTCTGTACCGTAACACCCTGTATATAGTCTCCACATTGACTCTGTACCGTAACACCCTGTATATAGTCTCCACACTGACTCTGTACCGTAACACCCTGTATATAGCCTCCACATTGACTCTGTACCGTAACACCCTGTATATAGCCTCCACATTGACTCTGTACCGTAACACCCTGTATATAGCCTCCACATTGACTCTGTACCGTAACACCCTGTATATAGTCTCCACATTGACTCTGTACCATAACACCCTGTATATAGTCTCCACATTGACTCTGTACCGTAATACCCTGTATATAGCCTCCACATTGACTCTCTACCGTAATACCCTGTATATAGCCTCCACATTGACTCTGTACCGGTACACCCTGTATATAGCCTCCACATTGACTCTGTACCGTAACACCCTGTATATAGCCTTCACATTGACTCTGTACCGTAACACCCTGTATATAGCCTCCACATTGACTCTGTACCGTAACACCCTGTATATAGCCCCCACATTGACTCTGTACCGTAACACCCTGTATATAGCCTCCACATTGTTATTTACTGCTGCTCTTTAATTATTTGTTATTCTGTTTGTTATCTCTTACTTTTTTGGGGGGTATTTTCTTAAAACTGCATTGTTGGTTAAGGGCTTATAAGTCAGCGTTTCACTGTAAGGTCTACCTACACCTGTTGTATTTGGGGCATGTGACAAATAACATTTTATTTAATTTTATTTAACCCACTTTGAAGTTGAGACAACGTGACCTTAACTTGCTTTGAACTTGAGACTGCATGACCTTAACCCACTGTGAACGTGAGACTCCATGACCTTTGAACTTGAGACTGCATGACCTTAACCCACTGTGAACGTGAGACTCCATGACCTTTGAACTTGAGACTGCATGACCTTAACCCGCTGTGAACTTGAGACTGCATGACCTTAACCCACTGTGAACGTGAGACTTCATGACCTTTGAACTTAAGACTGCATGACTTGCCAGCGTAAACTTTTATTTTCATAACACAATCTGACCCATCCAAAGACACTAACACCATTGACTGCATCGAATCATATTCATATCACAGAATTTGACTGTCTTCTCACGTACTCGGGCCAAATTGAAGCCTCCTCTGCCGTGCACAGTCATTCACCCCCTCACCACACACACACTGCTGGAGACACTCAAGGCCTCTACAGGAGGAGTGTGCCTTCCATCCACACCTTCGCACCCTGCCGCCCTTCCAAAACAAACACGTTGGGTTGGCACTTCAATGGGGCCAGCTGGAGGAGGGGGGGAAGAAGGGTGGAGGAAGGGTGGAGGAGGGGGAGAAGAGGTGGAGGAGGGGGGGAAGGGTGGAGGGGGAGGGAAGGGTGGAGGGGGAAGAAGGGTGGAGGAGGGGGAGGGAAGGGTGGAGGGAAGGGTGGAGGAGGGGGAGGATGGGTGGAGGAGGGGGAGAAGGGTGGAGGGGGGAAGAAGGGTGGAGGATGGGTGGAGGAGGGGGAGGAAGGGTGGAGGAGAAACGGTGGAGGAGGGGGAGGGAAGGGTGGAGGAGGGGGAGGGAAGGGTGGAGGAGGGGGAGGGTAGGGTGGAGGGGGAGGGTAGGGAAAGGGGTGGAGGAAGGGTGGAGGAGGGGGAGGAGAAACGGTGGAGGAGGAAGGGTGGAGGTGGGGGAGGAAGGGTGGAGGAGGAAGGGTGGAGGTGGAGGAGGAAGGGTGGAGGAGAAACGGTGGAGGAGGGGGGAGGAGGGGGAGGGAAGGGTGGAGGTGGAGGAGGGGAAGGGTAGATGAGTGGGAGTGAAAGCGCTCCATCTCTCGTATTAGCGTAACTTAACCTGTTCTCAACTGACGTGCTCCGTGTGGCTCAGCACCGCATAGCTGGCATTTCTGGGCAGACTACAGCCCGCTGTTTATTGTTCCTCTCCCCCCCATCTCCTCCTCTCGCAGACTGTCATGTAGCAGAGAGAACTCTCTCCAGGGTTCATTAAAGCCATGACACAGTCATGTAGCAGAGAGAACTCCATTATGACACAGTCATGTAGCAGAGAGAACTCTCTCCAGGGTTCATTAAAGCCATGACACAGAGAGAACTCAGGGTTCATTAAAGCCATGACACAGTCATGTAGCAGAGAGAACTCTCTCCAGGGTTCATTAAAGCCATGACACAGTCATGTAGCAGAGAGAACTCTCTCCAGGGTTCATTAAAGCCATGACACAGTCATATAGCCGAGAGAACTCTCTCCAGGGTTCATTAAAGCCATGACACAGTCATGTAGCAGAGAGAACTCTCTCCAGGGTTCATTAAAGCCATGACACAGTCCTGTGATTAGGGCATCTCTCTCTCTCTCTCTCTCTCTCTCTCTCTCTCTCTCTCTCTCTCTCTCTCTCTGTATGGGATCCCTGTCATACCTCCGTCTGACTCTCCTGTTATTAGGGCATCTGTTAGCCTCATCAGAATAGAAACTAACAGATACTATTTTTTTGCTCCCTCACAGACGTCTATTCAATTCTAAAGCTGCTAATTTCGTCTTGGAAGAGTATTTTTTTTGACATCTTGAAAAGATTCCCTGCCGATTATGCAATTATAGTTGATAAGCGTTTATCAAGCTTATCAGATCTGGCCAATGTTACTGGCTGTGACATTTTGAGATGGGGATGTCTGAAAGATTTGTACACAATGAAAGAGGAAACTGGCTGCTTCAACAAGGCACCTCCAGACTGTCAAGATTTATTCATGGGTTTTGCAGATCATTGTTGGCACACATTCCCTCGGTTTCCTTCACTGTCTAAGCGGAGGTTACAAACATATTTAAACATGATTAACTTTTACTATGAAAGGTCTGGATATGTACACAAAGTGTGTTTTCACAGACCTCTAATTGAGACTTCAGTAGCACCATAATAAACCACTGTGTTCTCTTTTTGGGGTAATCTCTCGGTTGGCCTCAGGTTTAGACCCATTTGGTTTAAATCCCCTATGTGTTGTTTAGATGTTCCGTATGACTGATGAATCCCTCTCTAATTGAGGATTCAGCCTAAATCCTCCAGAACCTCCACAGCTCTCATCTCCCACTGATTGTGGGTTTTCGGGACAGAAAACAGCGGTTTACATGATGTAAACCCTCAGTCTCTGGTTGAGCAGCATCTCCCTCAGTGAGAACTTGGCAGTTCAGGTGAAGAACGGATGTTTCGCCCTTCGAGATCTCTTAGGATCCCAAGAAAGATGAAGGACAAGGGGGTTATTTCTCTCTCTCTCTCTCTCTCTCTCTCTCTCTCTCTCTCTCTCTCTCTCTCTCTCTCTCTCTCTCTCTCTCTCTCTCTCTCTCTCCTGCTCCCCTGCTCCTCTCTCTCTCTCTCTCTCTCTCTCTCTCTCTCTCTCTCTCTCTCTCTGCTCCTCTCTCTCTCTCTCTCTCTCTCTCTCTCTCTCTCTCTCTCTCTCTCTCTCTCTCTCTCTCTCTCTCTCTCTCTCTCTCTCTCTCTCTCTCTCTCTCTCTCTCTCTCTCTCTCTCAAAGTATACGCATCGAAAAATGAAATAAAAATATATATTTATATATATAAATAAATGGTGGGACCAACAGCAATAATAATAGTAGTAGTGGACATGGGATTACCATTAACAACAACTACAACAACAATATTAATGAGAACAACAATACATTAAAGCAATGGTAGTAGACCAGTGTCAACATGACTGAGAAGACACATGACATGGTATGAAAGACAAAACAAAACAAGATGGGAGATATTATCTACTAGTTTCTGTGGTAGAGGAGAGACCTGCCAGATCTACTCGTCTCTGTGGTAGAGGAGAGACCTGTTAGATCTACTAGTCTCTGTGGTAGAGGAGAGACCTGTCAGATCTACTAGTCTCTGTGGTAGAGGAGAGACCTGTCAGATCTACTAGTCTCTGTGGTAGAGGAGAGACCTGTCAGATCTACTAGTCTCTGTGGTAGAGGAGAGACCTGTCAGATCTACTAGTCTCTGTGGTAGAGGAGAGACCTGTCAGATCTACTAGTCTCTGTGGTAGAGGAGAGACCTGTCAGATCTACTAGTCTCTGTGGTAGAGGAGAGACCTGTCAGATCTACTAGTCTCTGGTAGAGGAGAGACCTGTCAGATCTACTAGTCTCTGTGGTAGAGGAGAGACCTGTCAGATCTACTAGTCTCTGTGGTAGAGAAGAGACCTGTCAGATCTACTAGTCTTTGTGGTAGAGGAGAGACCTGTCAGATCTACTAGTCTCTGTGGTAGAGGAGAGACCTGTCAGAGCTACTAGTCTGTGTGGTAGAGGAGAGACCTGTCAGATCTACTAGTCTTTGTGGTAGAGGAGAGACCTGTCAGATCTACTAGTCTCTGTGGTAGAGGAGAGACCTGTCAGATCTACTAGTCTTTGTGGTAGAGGAGATACCTGTCAGATCTACTAGTCTCTGTGGTAGAGGAGAGACCTGTCAGATCTACTAGTCTTTGTGGTAGAGGAGATACCTGTCAGATCTACTAGTCTCTGTGGTAGAGGAGAGACCTGTCAGATCTACTAGTCTTTGTGGTAGAGGAGAGACCTGTCAGATCTACTAGTCTTTGTGGTAGAGGAGAGACCTGTCAGAGCTCACTGGTGCCCTTAACTGGATCCAGATGTGTTGGGCCAGGCAGACGATGCCTCCATACATGCGTGGGCCATGGGGCTCTGCCAAAGCTTAACAGCCAGACCCCCTGTCTCTGCCACTCTCAAATCCCAGTCCCTGAGTGGGCTGCTCTCGCAGGATCGCAGAAGCATGTCCTGGAGAGAGCGAGAGAGAGAGAGAGAGAGAGAGAGAGACAGGTGCCCCTCTCTCTTGCTTTCTCGGTCTCTCTGATATGAGGAAATTCTAGTTGCAGGTGTATCATTCCAGGGAATTCACCCAAGCCCGACCCACATCATACGTGCAGAAACACGTGTAAGCAGTGAACCGTGTCTTAGCGTGTGCAGTTCACTGCTTACACATACCACAGTTATTGTGCAGTTATTTGCACGAATCTATACTCATATCACACACATTCCCACATGAATGATGACTTTTAGCCAACAGAGAGATTCACATAATTAGCCTATACCGCACACACTGTAGAGTCAGATTGTATTCTTCACAGGCAATGCTTACTTTACAAGCCCTTAACCAACAATGCAGTTCAATAAATATAATCAATGAAATATTTACGAAATAAACTCAAGTTTTTGCAATTGAATCAATCAAATAGTAACACAAGAAATGTACATAACAATAACAAGGCTATATACAGGGGGTACTGGTACAGAGTCAACGTGGAGACTATATACAGGGGGTACCGGTACCGAGTCAATGTGGAGGCTATATACAGGGGGTACTGGTACAGAGTCAACGTGGAGATTATATACAGGGGGTACCGGTACCGAGTCAATGTGGAGGCTATATACAGGGGGTACCGGTACCGAGTCAATGTGGAGGCTATATACAGGGGGGTACCGGTACCGAGTCAATGTGGAGGCTATATACAGGGGGTACCGGTACCGAGTCAATGTGGAGGCTATATACAGGGGGTACCAGTACAGAGTCAATGTGGAGGCTATATACAGGGGGTACCGGTACCGAGTCAATGTGGAGGCTATATACAGGGGGTACAATGTGGAGGCTATATACAGGGGGAGTCAATGTACCGGGGGTACCGAGTCAATGTGGAGGCTATATACAGGGGGTACCAATGGGAGGCTATATACAGGGGGTACGAGTCAATGTGGAGGCTATATACAGGGGGTACCGGTACAGAGTCAATGTGGAGGCTATATACAGGGGGTACCGGGGGTACCGAGTCAATGTGGAGGCTATATACAGGGGGTACCGGTACAGAGTCAATGTGGAGGCTATATACAGGGGGTACCGGGAAACACAGAGTCAATGTGGAGGCTATATACAGGGGGGTAAACAGGTACAGAGTCAGAGCAGGTCCCTGTGGAGGCTATATACAGGGGGCAGGACCCTACTGGTACAGAGTCAACACCAAACAGAGGAATGTGGAGAGGAAACAACACCAGAGCAGGTCCCTAAACAGAGGAAACATACCAGAGCAGGTCCCTACAGGGGGTACCGAGGAAACAACACCAGAGCAGGTCCCTACAGAGTCAGAGCAGGACCCTGAAAACAACACCAGAGCAGGACTATATACAGGGGGTACACCAGAGCAGGTCCCTACAGAGTCAATGTGCAGGTGGGAAACAACACCAGAGCAGGTCCCTAAACAGAGGAAACAACACCAGGGTTAACCTACACTACACACACTTTCACATTGAACTGTTACCACAAACAGACCGGGGTCCCTAAACAGAGGAAACAGAGCAGGACCCTAAACAGAGGAAACAACACCAGAGCAGGTCCCTAAACAGAGCAGAAACAAGGAAACACACAGAGCAGGACCCAGGTAAACAGAGGAAACAACACCAGAGCAGGTCCCTAAACAGAGGAAACAACACCAGAGCAGGTCCCTAAACAGAGGAAACAACACCAGAGCAGGTCCCTAAACAGAGGAAACAACACCAGAGCAGGTCCCTAAACAGAGGAAACAAGCAGGTCCCTAGAGCAGGTCCCTAAACAGAGGAAACAACACCAGAGCAGGTCCCTAAACAGAGGAAACAACACCAGAGCAGGTCCCTAAACAGAGGGTCCCTAACAAGGAAACACACCAGAGCAGGTCCCTAAACAGAGGAAACAACACCAGAGCAGGACCCTAAACAGAGGAAACAACACCAGAGCAGGTCCCTAAACAGAGGAAACAACACCAGAGCAGGTCCCTAAACAGAGGAAACAACACCAGAGCAGGTCCCTAAACAGAGGAAACAACACCAGAGCAGGTCCCTAAACAGAGGAAACAACACCAGAGCAGGTCCCTAAACAGAGGAAACAACACCAGAGCAGGTCCCTAAACAGAGGAAACAACACCAGAGCAGGTCCCTAAACAGAGGAAACAACACCAGAGCAGGTCCCTAAACAGAGGAAACAACACCAGAGCAGGTCCCTAAACAGAGGAAACAACACCAGAGCAGGACCCTAAACAGAGGAAACAACACCAGAGCAGGTCCCTAAACAGAGGAAACAACACCAGAGCAGGTCCCTAAACCCCAGAGCAGGTAAACAGAGGAAACAACACCAGAGCAGGTCCCTAAACAGAGGAAACAACACCAGAGCAGGTCCCTAAACAGAGGAAACAACACCAGAGCAGGTCCCTAAACCCTAAACAGAGGAAACAACACCAGAGCAGGTCCCTAAACAGAGGAAACAACACCAGAGCAGGTCCCTAAACAGAAAAACAACACCAGAGCAGGTCCCAAACAGAGCAGGAAAACAGAGGAAACACCAGAGCAGGTCCCTAAACAGAGGAAACAACACCAGAGCAGGTCCCTAAACAGAGGAAACAACACCAGAGCAGGTCCCTAAACAGAGGAAACAACACCAGAGCAGGTCCCTAAACAGAGGAAACAACACCAGAGCAGGTCCCTAAACAGAGGAAACAACACCAGAGCAGGACCCTAAACAGAGCAGGTCCCAGAGCAAAAACAGAGGAAACAACACCAGAGCAGGTCCCTAAACAGAGGAAACAACACCAGAGCAGGACCCTAAACAGAGGAAACAACACCAGAGCAGGTCCCTAAACAGAGGAAACAACACCAGAGCAGGTCCCTAAACAGAGGAAACAACACCAGAGCAGGTCCCTAAACAGAGGAAACAACACCAGAGCAGGTCCCTAAACAGAGGAAACAACACCAGAGCAGGTCCCTAAACAGAGGAAACAACACCAGAGCAGGTCCCTAAACAGAGGAAACAACAAGAGCAGGTCCAAACAGAGGAAACAACACCAGAGCAGGTCCCTAAACAGAGGAAACAACAGGTCCAGAGCAGGTCCCTAAACAGAGGAAACAACACCAGAGCAGGACCCTAAACAGAGGAAACAACACCAGAGCAGGTCCCTAAACAGAGGAAACAACACCAGAGCAGGTCCCTAAACAGAGGAAACAACACCAGAGCAGGTCCCTAAACAGAGGAAACAACAAGAGCAGGTCCAAACAGAGGAAACAACACAGGTCCCTAAACAGAGGAAACAACACCAGAGCAGGTCCCTAAACAGAGGAAACAACACCAGAGCAGGACCCTAAACAGAGGAAACAACACCAGAGCAGGACCCACCAAAGGTCAGAGGAAACAACACCAGAGCAGGACCCTAAACAGAGGAAACAACACCAGAGCAGGTCCCTAAACAGAGGAAACAACACCAGAGCAGGTCCCTAAACAGAGGAAACAACACCAGAGCAGGACCCTAAACAGAGGAAACAACACCAGAGCAGGTCCCTAAACAGAGGAAACAACACCAGAGCAGGTCCCTAAACAGAGGAAACAACACCAGAGCAGGTCCCTAAACAGAGGAAACAACACCAGAGCAGGTCCCTAAACAGAGGAAACAACACCAGAGCAGGTCCCTAAACAGAGGAAACAACACCAGAGCAGGACCCTAAACAGAGGAAACAACACCAGAGCAGGTCCCTAAACAGAGGAAACAACACAGGTCCCTAGAGCAGGCAGGACCCTAAACAGAGGAAACAACACCAGAGCAGGTCCCTAAACAGAGGAAACAACACCAGAGCAGGACCCTAAACAGAGGAAACAACACCAGAGCAGGTCCCTAAACAGAGGAAACAACACCAGAGCAGGTCCCTAAACAGAGGAAACAACACCAGAGCAGGTCCCTAAACAGAGGAAACAACACCAGAGCAGGTCCCTAAACAGAGGAAACAACACCAGAGCAGGTCCCTAAACAGAGGAAACAACACCAGAGCAGGTCCCTAAACAGAGGAAACAACACCAGAGCAGGTCCCTAAACAGAGGAAACAACACCAGAGCAGGTCCCTAAACAGAGGAAACAACACCAGAGCAGGTCCCTAAACAGAGGAAACAACACCAGAGCAGGTCCCTAAACAGAGGAAACAACACCAGAGCAGGACCCTAAACAGAGGAAACAACACCAGAGCAGGTCCCTAAACAGAGGAAACAACACCAGAGCAGGTCCCTAAACAGAGGAAACAACACCAGAGCAGGTCCCTAAACAGAGGAAACAACACCAGAGCAGGTCCCTAAACAGAGGAAACAACACCAGAGCAGGTCCCTAAACAGAGGAAACAACACCAGAGCAGGTCCCTAAACAGAGGAAACAACACCAGAGCAGGAGGAAACCCTAAACAGAGGAAACAACACCAGAGCAGGTCCCTAAACAGAGGAAACAACACCAGAGCAGGTCCCTAAACAGAGGAAACAACACCAGAGCAGGTCCCTAAACAGAGGAAACAACACCAGAGCAGGTCCCTAAACAGAGGAAGGTCAACACCAGAGCAGGTCCCTAAACAGAGGAAACAACACCAGAGCAGGTCCCTAAACAGAGGAAACAACACCAGAGCAGGTCCCTAAACAGAGGAAACAACACCAGAGCAGGTCCCTAAACAGAGGAAACAACACCAGAGCAGGTCCCTAAACAGAGGAAACAACACCAGAGCAGGTCCCTAAACAGAGGAAACAACACCAGAGCAGGTCCCTAAACAGAGGAAACAACACCAGAGCAGGTCCCTAAACAGAGGAAACAACACCAGGTCCCTAAACAGAGGAAACAACAGGTCCCTAAACAGAGGAAACAACACCAGAGCAGGTCCCTAAACAGAGGAAACAACACCAGAGCAGGTCCCTAAACAGAGGAAACAACACCAGAGCAGGTCCCTAAACAGAGGAAACAACACCAGAGCAGGTCCCTAAACAGAGGAAACAACACCAGAGCAGGTCCCTAAACAGAGGAAACAACACCAGAGCAGGTCCCTAAACAGAGGAAACAACACCAGAGCAGGTCCCTAAACAGAGGAAACAACACCAGAGCAGGTCCCTAAACAGAGGAAACAACACCAGAGCAGGTCCCTAAACAGAGGAAACAACAGGACCAGAGCAGGCAGGTCCCTAAACAGAGGAAACAACACCAGAGCAGGTCCCTAAACAGAGGAAACAACACCAGAGCAGGTCCCTAAACAGAGGAAACAACACCAGAGCAGGTCCCTAAACAGAGGAAACAACACCAGAGCAGGTCCCCTAAACAGAGGAAACAACACCAGAGCAGGTCCCTAAACAGAGGAAACAACACCAGAGCAGGTCCCTAAACAGAGGAAACAACACCAGAGCAGGTCCCTAAACAGAGGAAACAACACCAGAGCAGGTCCCTAAACAGAGGAAACAACACCAGAGCAGGTCCCTAAACAGAGGAAACAACACCAGAGCAGGTCCCTAAACCCCAAACAGAGGAAACAACACCAGAGCAGGTCCCTAAACAGAGGAAACAACACCAGAGCAGGTCCCTAAACAGAGGAAACAACACCAGAGCAGGAGGAAACAACACCAGAGCAGTCCCTAAACAGAGGAAACAACACCAGAGCAGGTCCCTAAACAGAGCAGGTCCCTAAACAGAGGAAACCAGAGCAGGTCCCTAAACAGAGGAAACAACACCAGAGCAGGTCACCTAAACAGAGGAAACAACACCAGAGCAGGTCCCTAAACAGAGGAAACAACACCAGAAACAGAGGAAACAACACCAGAGCAGGTCCCTAAACAGAGGAAACAACACCAGAGCAGGTCCCTAAAGAGGAAACAACAGAGCAGGTCCAAACAACAACACCAGAGCAGGTCCCTAAACAGAGGAAACAACACCAGAGCAGGTCCCTAAACAGAGGAAACAACACCAGAGCAGGAAAAACAGAGGAAACAAGCAGGTCCCTAAACAGAGGAAACAACAGGTCCAGAGCAGGTCCCTAAACAGAGGAAACAACACCAGAGCAGGTCCCTAAACAGAGGAAACAACACCAGAGCAGGTCCCTAAACAGAGGAAACAATGACCAGAGCAGGTCCCTAAACAGAGGAAACAACAGAGCAGGTCCCTAAACAGAGGAAACAACACCAGAGCAGGTCCCTAAACAGAGGAAACAACACCAGAGCAGGTCCCTAAACAGAGGAAACAACAGGTCCAGAGGAAACAGGCCCTAAACAGAGGAAACAACACACAGAGCAGGTCCCTAAACAGAGGAAACAACACCAGAGCAGGTCCCTAAACAGAGGAAGGACAACACCAGAGCAGGTCCCTAAACAGAGGAAACAACACCAGAGCAGGACCCTAAACAGAGGAAACAACACCAGAGCAGGTCCCAGAGGAAACAACAAACAGGTCCCTAAACAGAGAAACAACACCAGAGCAGGTCCCTAAACAGAGGAAACAACACCAGAGCAGGTCCCTAAACAGAGGAAACAACACCAGAGCAGGTCCCTAAACAGAGGAAACAACACCAGAGCAGGTCCCTAAACAGAGGAAACAACACCAGAGCAGGTCCCTAAACAGAGGAAACAACACCAGAGCAGGTCCCTAAACAGAGGAAACAACACCAGAGCAGGTCCCTAAACAGAGGAAACAACAGGTCCAGAGCAGGCAGGTCCCTAAACAGAGGAAACAACACCAGAGCAGGACCCTAAACAGAGGAAACAACACCAGAGCAGGTCCCTAAACAGAGGAAACAACACCAGAGCAGGACCAACACCAGAGCAGGACCCTAAACAGAGGAAACAACACCAGAGCAGGTCCCTAAACAGAGGAAACAACACCAGAGCAGGTCCCTAAACAGAGGAAACAACACCAGAGCAGGTCCCTAAACAGAGGAAACAACACCAGAGCAGGTCCCTAAACAGAGGAAACAACACCAGAGCAGGTCCCTAAACAGAACACCAGGAAAACAGACAACACCAGAGCAGGTCCCTAAACAGAAACAACACCAGAGCAGGTCCCTAAACAGACCAGAGCAGGTCCCTAAACAGAGGAAACAATAGAGCAAACAACACCAGAGCAGGTCCCTAAACAGAGGAAACAACACCAGAGCAGGTCCCTAAACAGAGGAAACAACACCAGAGCAGGTCCCTAAAGCAGGTCAGAGGAAACAACACCAGAGCAGGTCCCTAAACAGAGGAAACAACACCAGAGCAGGTCCCTAAACAGAGAGAAACAACACCAGAGCAGGTCCCTAAACAGAGGAAACAACACCAGAGCAGGTCCCTAAACAGAGGAAACAACACCAGAGCAGGTCCCTAAACAGAGGAAACAACACCAGAGCAGGTCCCTAAACAGAGGAAACAACACCAGAGCAGGTCCCTAAACAGAGGAAACAACACCAGAGCAGGTCCCTAAACAGAGGAAACAACACCAGAGCAGGTCCCTAAACAGAGGAAACAACACCAGAGCAGGTCCCTAAACAGAGGAAACAACACCAGAGCAGGTCAGAGGAAACAACACCAGAGCAGGTCCCTAAACAGAGGAAACAACACCAGAGCAGGTCCCTAAACAGAGGAAACAACACCAGAGCAGGTCCCTAAACAGAGTGTGTGTGTGTGTTGTAGGACCCTAAACAGAGGAAACAACACCAGAGCAGGTCCCTAGGTCCCTAAACAGAGGAAACAACACCAGAGCAGGTCCCTAAACAGAGGAAACAACACCAGAGCAGGACCCTAAACAGAGGAAACAACACCAGAGCAGGTCCCTAAACAGAGGAAACAACACCAGAGCAGGACCCTAAACAGAGGAAACAACACCAGACCCTAAACAGAGGAAACAACACCAGAGCAGGTCCCTAAACAGAGGAAACAACACCAGAGCAGGTCCCTAAACAGAGGAAACCAAGCAGGTCCCTAAACAGAGGAACCAACAAGCAGAACAGAATACAACACACCAGAGCAGGTCCCTAAACAGAGGAAACAACACCAGAGCAGGTCCCTAAACAGAGGAAACAACACCAGAGCAGGTCCCTAAACAGAGGAAACAACACCAGAGCAGGTCCCTAAACAGAGGAAACAACACCAGAGCAGGTCCCTAAACAGAGGAAACAACACCAGAGCAGGTCCCTAAACAGAGGAAACAACACCAGAGCAGGTCCCTAAACAGAGGAAACAACACCAGAGCAGGTCCCTAAACAGAGGAAACAAGAGCAGGTCCCTAAACAGAGGAAACCAGAGCAGGACCCTAAACAGAGGAAACAACACCAGAGCAGGACCAGAGGAAAACAGAGCAAACAAACAGAGGAAACAACCAGAGCAGGACCCTAAACAGAGGAAACAACACCAGAGCAGGTCCCTAAACAGAGCAGGTCCCTAAACAGAGGAAACAACAACATCCCAGAGCAGGTCCCTAAACAGAGGAAACAACACCAGAGCAGGAAACTAAACAGAGGAAACAACACCAGAGCAGGGACCCTAAACAGAGGAAACAACACCAGAGCAGGTCCCTAAACAGAGGAAACAACACCAGAGCAGGTCCCTAAACAGAGTCAACACCAGAGCAGGTCCCTAAACAGAGGAAACAACACCAGAGCAGGACCCTAAACAGAGGAAACAACACCAGAGCAGGTCCCTAAACAGAGGAAACAACACCAGAGCAGGACCCTAAACAGAGGAAACAACACCAGAGCAGGTCCCTAAACAGAGGAAACAACACCAGAGCAGGTCCCTAAACAGAGGAAACAACACCAGAGCAGGACCCTAAACAGAGGAAACAACACCAGAGCAGGTCCCTAAACAGAGGAAACAACACCAGAGCAGGTCCCTAAACAGAGGAAACAACACCAGAGCAGGTCCTAAACAGAGGAAACAACACCAGAGCAGGTCAGTCAATGTGGAGGCATAAGTAAACAGAGGAAACAACAAGGGGGTCCCTAAACAGAGGAAACAGTCAAAGTGGAGGCTATATACAGGGGGTACCGAGCAGGTCCCTACAGAGTCAATGTGGAGGCTATATACAGGGGGTACAGAGTACACCAGAGTCAATGTGGAGGCTATATACAGGGGGTACCGAGGAAACACAGAGTCAATGTGGAGGCTATATACAGGGGGTACCGGTACCGAGTCAATGTGGAGACTATATACAGGGGGTACCGGTACCGAGTCAATGTGGAGGCTATATACAGGGTGTTACGGTACCGAGTCAATGTGGAGGCTATATACAGGGGGTACCGGTACCGAGTCAATGTGGAGGCTATATACAGGGTGTTACGGTACCGAGTCAATGTGGAGGCTATATACAGGGGGTACCGGTACAGAGTCAATGTGGAGACTATATACAGGGGGTACCGGTACCGAGTCAATGTGGAGGCTATATACAGGGGGTACCGGTACCGAGTCAATGTGGAGGCTATATACAGGGGGTACCGGTACCGAGTCAATGTGGAGGCTATATACAGGGTGTTACGGTACCGAGTCAATGTGGAGGCTATATACAGGGTGTTACGGTACAGAGTCAATGTGGAGGCTATATACAGGGTGTTACGCTACAGAGTCAATGTGGAGGCTATATACAGGGTGTTACGCTACAGAGTCAATGTGGAGGCTATATACAGGGTGTTACGCTACAGAGTCAATGTGGAGGCTATATACAGGGTGTTACGGTATAGAGTCAATGTGCTGGGGGCACCGGTTCTTCGAGGTAATTGAGGTAATCTGGACAAGTAGGTAGAGTTAAAGTGACTATGCATAGATAATCAATACAATTGATAAATTAATGATTTTAAAGAAACAAACTAAAAAAAGATCCTCAGAAAATCACCACTGCTTTGATTGACTATCACATATCAACAGCCTCGGAAATAGGAAAGCATTTATTTGAGACCTGCAATGGCCAAAGACAGCCAGTGTGCACAGAAGCAAGCCTTCGGCACCATGGGGTGTCCTGAGGGAGGGATGTAGGACGTTCTCTCCATCCACCACAGGCTCAATATGCTGACTGAAGGGAGGAGGGTCAGAGGAGCACCCCAGTCTCTCTATGCTGACTGAAGAGAGGAGGTTCAGAGGAGCACCCCAGTCTCTCTATGCTGACTGAAGAGAGGAGCACCCCAGTCTCTCTATGCTGACTGAAGAGAGGAGCACCCCAGTCTCTCTATGCTGACTGAAGAGAGGAGCACCCCAGTCTCAATGCTGACTGAAGAGAGGAGGTTCAGAGGAGCACCCCAGTCTCTCTATGCTGACTGAAGAGAGGAGGTTCAGAGGAGCACCCCAGTCTCTCTATGCTGACTGAAGAGGGAGCACCCCAGTCTCTCAATGCTGACTAAGAGAGGAGCACCCCAGTCTCTCTATGCTGACTGAAGAGAGGAGGTTCAGAGGAGCACCCCAGTCTCTCTATGCTGACTGAGAGAGGAGCACCCCAGTCTCTCTATGCTGACTGAAGAGAGGAGCACCCCAGAGTCAATGCTGACTGAAGACAGGAGCACCCCAGTCTCTCAATGTGACTGAAGAGAGGAGCACCCCAGTCTCTCTATGCTGACTGAAGAGAGGAGCACCCCAGTCTCTCTATGCTGACTGAAGAGAGGAGCACCCCAGTCTCTCTATGCTGACTGAAGAGAGGGCACCCCAGTCTCTCAATGCTGACTGAAGAGAGGAGCACCCCAGTCTCAATGCTGACTGAAGAGAGGTGCACCCCAGTCTCTCTATGCTGACTGAAGAGAGGAGGTTCAGAGGAGCACCCCAGTCTCTCTATGCTGACTGAAGAGAGGAGGTTCAGAGGAGCACCCCAGTCAATCTATGCTGACTGAAGAGAGAGCACCCCAGTCTCTATGCTGACTGAAGAGTCAGGAGGTTCAGAGGTGCACCCCTGTCTCTCATGCTGACTGAAGAGAGGAGCACCCCAGTCTCTCTATGCTGACTGAAGAGAGGAGGTTCAGAGGAGCACCCCAGTCTCTCTATGCTGACTGAAGAGAGGAGCACCCCAGTCTCTCTATATTGACTGAAGGGTGAGCACCCCAGTCTCTCTATGCTGACTGAAGAGAGGAGCACCCCAGTCTCTCTATGCTGACTGAAGAGAGGAGCACCCCAGTCTCTCTATGCTGACTGAAGAGAGAGGTTCAGAGGAGCACCCCAGTCTCTCTATGCTGACTGAAGAGAGGAGCACCCCAGTCTCAATGTGACTGAAGAGAGGAGGTTCAGAGGAGCACCCCTGCTTTGTCTCTCTATGCTGACTGAAGAGAGGAGGTTCAGAGGAGCACCCCAGACTCTCTATGCTGACTGAAGAGAGGAGCACCCCAGTCTCTTATGCTGACTGAAGAGAGGAGCACCCCAGTCTCTCTATGCTGACTGAAGAGAGGAGCACCCCAGTCTCAATATGCTGACTGAAGAGAGGAGCACCACCAGTCTCTCTGCTGACTGATGCTGACTGAAGAGAGGAGCACCCCAGTCTCTCTATGCTGACTGAAGAGAGGAGGTTCAGAGGAGCACCCCAGTCTCTCTATGCTGACTGAAGAGAGGAGGTTCAGAGGAGCACCCCAGTCTCTCTATGCTGACTGAAGAGAGGAGCACCCCAGTCTCTCTATGCTGACTGAAGAGAGGAGCACCCCAGTCTCTCTATGCTGACTGAAGAGAGGAGCACCCCAGTCTCTCTATGCTGACTGAAGAGAGGAGCACCCCAGTCTCTCTATGCTGACTGAAGAGAGGAGCACCCCAGTCTCTCTATGCTGACTGAAGAGAGGAGGTTCAGAGGAGCACCCCAGTCTCTCTATGCTGACTGAAGAGAGGAGGTTCAGAGGAGCACCCCAGTCTCTCTATGCTGACTGAAGAGAGGAGCACCCCAGTCTCTCTATGCTGACTGAAGAGAGGAGCACCCCAGTCTCTCTATGCTGACTGAAGAGAGGAGCACCCCAGTCTCTCTATGCTGACTGAAGAGAGGAGCACCCCAGTCTCTCTATGCTGACTGAAGAGAGGAGCACCCCAGTCTCTCTATGCTGACTGAAGAGAGGAGGTTCAGAGGAGCACCCCAGTCTCTCTATGCTGACTGAAGAGAGGAGCACCCCAGTCTCTCTATGCTGACTGAAGAGAGGAGCACCCCAGTCTCTCTATGCTGACTGAAGAGAGGAAGGTTCAGAGGAGCACCCCAGTCTCTCTATGCTGACTGAAGAGAGGAGGAGCACCCCAGTCTTTCTATGCTGACTGAAGAGAGGAGCACCCCAGTCTCTCTATGCTGACTGAAGAGAGGAGCACCCCAGTCTCTCTATGCTGACCGAAGAGAGGAGCACCCCAGTCTCTCTATGCTGACTGAAGAGAGGAGCACCCCAGTCTCTCTATGCTGACTGAAGAGAGGAGGTTCAGAGGAGCACCCCAGTCTCTCTATGCTGACTGAAGAGAGGAGGTTCAGAGGAGCACCCCAGTCTCTCTATGCTGACTGAAGAGAGGAGCACCCCAGTCTCTCTATGCTGACTGAAGAGAGGAGGTTCAGAGGAGCACCCCAGTCTCTCTATGCTGACTGAAGAGAGGAGCACCCCAGTCTCTCTATGCTGACTGAAGAGAGGAGCACCCCAGTCTCTCTATGCTGACTGAAGAGAGGAGGTTCAGAGGAGCACCCCAGTCTCTCTATGCTGACTGAAGAGAGGAGCACCCCAGTCTCTCTATGCTGACTGAAGAGAGGAGCACCCCAGTCTCTCTATGCTGACTGAAGAGAGGAGCACCCCAGTCTCTCTATGCTGACTGAAGAGAGGAGCACCCCAGTCTCTCTATGCTGACTGAAGAGAGGAGGTTCAGAGGAGCACCCCAGTCTCTCTATGCTGACTGAAGAGAGGAGCACCCCAGTCTCTCTATGCTGACTGAAGAGAGGAGCACCCCAGTCTCTCTATGCTGACTGAAGAGAGGAGGTTCAGAGGAGCACCCCAGTCTCTCTATGCTGACTGAAGAGAGGAGCACCCCAGTCTCTCTATGCTGACTGAAGAGAGGAGCACCCCAGTCTCTCTATGCTGACTGAAGAGAGGAGCACCCCAGTCTCTCTATGCTGACTGAAGAGAGGAGCACCCCAGTCTCTCTATGCTGACTGAAGAGAGGAGCACCCCAGTCTCTCTATGCTGACTGAAGAGAGGAGCACCCCAGTCTCTCTATGCTGACTGAAGAGAGGAGGTTCAGAGGAGCACCCCAGTCTCTCTATGCTGACTGAAGAGAGGAGCACCCCAGTCTCTCTATGCTGACTGAAGAGAGGAGCACCCCAGTCTCTCTATGCTGACTGAAGAGAGGAGCACCCCAGTCTCTCTATGCTGACTGAAGAGAGGAGCACCCCAGTCTCTCTATGCTGACTGAAGAGAGGAGCACCCCAGTCTCTCTATGCTGACTGAAGAGAGGAGCACCCCAGTCTCTCTATGCTGACTGAAGAGAGGAGCACCCCAGTCTCTCTATGCTGACTGAAGAGAGGAGGTTCAGAGGAGCACCCCAGTCTCTCTATGCTGACTGAAGAGAGGAGGTTCAGAGGAGCACCCCATTGATCTGTAAGAGACAATCGTGTTGATGATGCCAGGTGGGACTTCAGTCAGAGAGGGCGGGTCGCTAACAGACACGAGCCGCTGCAAGTCGTGATCTCTTCATTCTCACGCAGAGGAGGCTCCCATGGGAAATAAAGCCTACTCTTCTCTCTCCACCTCTCCGTCTCTCCCTCTTCCCCTCCTCTTCCCCTGCCACCTCTTCCCCTACTATCTTCCCCTCCTCCTCTTCCCCCTCTTCCCCTCCCTTCTCTTTTAACACACTTCATATTTGATGGGATGTAGAAGGGAACGGCCTGGTTGTATTTGTCGAACCCTTCCTTTTGTTGTGTTTGTTTTTTGGAGGGGTCTGGTTGGTTGTTGCACGCACACACACATACTGCATATACACACACACACACACACACACACACACACACACACACACACACACACACACACACACACACACACACACACACACACACACACACACACACACACACACACACACACACACACACACACACACACACACACACACACACACACACACACACACACACACATACATATTCACACACATACTGCATATTCACACACACATACACACACACACACACACACACACACACACACACACACACATACTGCATATTCGCACACACACACACACACACACACACACACACACACACACACACACACACACACACACACACACACACACACACACACACATATACTACATATTCACACACACACACACACACACACACACACACACACACACACACACACACACACACACACACATACTGCATATTAACACAAAACATCCACTCCTTCTCTCTATAAAGCCCAGATAACAGTGAGGACGTCAATGCTCCAGGAGATGCCTGTCACATGGGTTTAACGGGGCATTTTAGTTTTAGAGGACCGCTGGCAGGTTTATAATGGACGGGTGGGTGGAGGCGTCTTTAAGGAAAATGCTTGTCAGTCTTTAAGTAAATGCAGTCATATAAAAAATGGCAATTGCTGGTTTAACTAAATAGTCCGTTAGAGCTTGGCGTTTTCTCGTCAAATCAAACAGAACACAGCCACGTCAGAATGGGTTAGGAGATGGAAAGGAAGATATTGTTATCTTTATGTATTGTAGTCTATGGAAGGATTGGTTAGGAGATGGAAAGGAAGATATTGTTATCTTTATGTATTGTAGTCTATGGAAGGATTGGTTAGGAGATGGAAAGGAAGATATTGTTATCTTGATACGTATTGTAGTCTATGGAAGGATTGGTTAGGAGATGGAAATGAAGATATTGTTATCTTGATACGTATTGTAGTCTATGGAAGGATTGGTTAGGAGATGGAAAGGAAGATATTGTTATCTTGATACGTATTGTAGTCTATGGAAGGATTGGTTAGGAGATGGAAAGGAAGATATTGTTATCTTGATACGTATTGTAGTCTATGGAAGGATTGGTTAGGAGATGGAAAGGAAGATATTGTTATCTTGATACGTATTGTAGTCTATGGAAGGATTGGTTAGGAGATGGAAAGGAAGATATTGTTATCTTGATACGTATTGTAGTCTATGGAAGGATTGGTTAGGAGATGGAAATGAAGATATTGTTATCTTGATACGTATTGTAGTCTATGGGAGGATTGGGTTAGGAGATGGAAATGAAGATATTGTTATCTTGAGTATTGTAGTCTATGATGGAAATGAAGATATTGTTATCTTGATACGTATTGTAGTCTATGGAAGGATTGGTTAGGAGATGGAAAGGAAGATATTGTTATCTTTATGTATTGTAGTCTATGGAAGGATTGGTTAGGAGATGGAAATGAAGATATTGTTATCTTGATACGTATTGTAGTCTATGGGAGGATTGGGTTAGGAGATGGAAATGAAGATATTGTTATCTTGATACGTATTGTAGTCTATGGAAGGATTGGTTAGGAGATGGAAAGGAAGATATTGTTATCTTGATACGTATTGTAGTCTATGGGAGGATTGGGTTAGGAGATGGAAAGGTAGATATTGTTATCTTGATACGTATTGTAGTCTATGGAAGGATTGGTTAGGAGATGGAAAGGAAGATATTGTTATCTTGATACGTATTGTAGTCTATGGAAGGATTGGTTAGGAGATGGAAAGGAAGATATTGTTATCTTTATGTATTGTAGTCTATGGAAGGATTGGTTAGGAGATGGAAAGGAAGATATTGTTATCTTGATACGTATTGTAGTCTATGGAAGGATTGGTTAGGAGATGGAAAGGAAGATATTGTTATCTTGATACGTATTGTAGTCTATGGAAGGATTGGTTAGGAGATGGAAATGAAGATATTGTTATCTTGATACGTATTGTAGTCTATGGAAGGATTGGGTTAGGAGATGGAAATGAAGATATTGTTATCTTGATACGTATTGTAGTCTATGGAAGGATTGGTTAGGAGATGGAAAGGAAGATATTGTTATCTTGAGATTGTAGTCTATGGAAGGATTGGGTAGGAGATGGAAAGGAAGATATTGTTATCTTGATACGTATTGTAGTCTATGGAAGGATTGGTTAGGAGATGGAAATGAAGATATTGTTATCTTGATACGTATTGTAGTCTATGGAAGCATTGGTTAGGAGATGGAAATGAAGATATTGTTATCTTGATACGTATTGTAGTCTATGGAAGGATTGGTTAGGAGATGGAAATGAAGATATTGTTATCTTGATACGTATTGTAGTCTATGGAAGGATTGGTTAGGAGATGGAAAGGAAGATATTGTTATCTTGATACGTATTGTAGTCTACGGAAGGATTGGTTTTATTTTTTACTTACATTTTGTTTGCGCAGCAGCACTAAATCTTTAAAATATCTTCAACCCCCCCGAAATATGTTCAACCTGATAATATTCTTATAATATTATACACCTTCCTAATTATGAGTCGTCCCCGGAACAGCCTCCGATTCGTCAGGGGCCATAGACTCTACAAGGTTTCATAAGCGTTCATAAGCAGTGATGCTGGCCCATGTTGACTCCAATGCTTCACACAGTTGTGTCCAGTTGGCTGGATGTGGTGGACCATTCTTGATACACATGAGAAACGGTTGAGTATTAAAAAAAAACCAAGGGGGTCCTAAAATTCTGAATCAAATATATAAATATATAAATCAAATATATAAATATATAAATCAAATATATAAATGATCCATACTATGGCTTTCTTAAAACATTTCCGTATGTCAGCTTCGAACCCTTAACCTGTCTCCTCCCCCTTCATCGACACTGATTTGAAGTGGATTTTAACAAGTGACATCGATAAGGGATCATAGTTTTTTAGCTGGATTCACCTGGTGAATCTAAAGAGCAGGTGTTCTTAATGTTTTTGTATCCTCTTTTTGTAATCCATCTCTTTTAAGCATGTGACTAAACTGTCACAACAAGTCCCTTCTAAGTCGTAGATTACTCTAGCTTGTGACAGGGACACCAATGTGTATATCACATTTGGAAAAAAATCCACAAATACTTTCTAGAATCAAGAAGCATCTTTTTCCTCTGCCACCAACCTCACTTGACAGGAGGAGAGGAAATGGATGCTATGTTGACAACAAGTATTTAGCGATCAAAAGCTCACTGCTGCTCCCAGTGGTCCGAAATGGTACTGCAGCTGACTCCTCTGCTGTCAGAGCCAGGCCTCATTCAAAACACTAAAGGCCTGAGGGGCAAACAAACCTGGCTTCACATAAATAACTTGGCTTGGGGGGCTGGAGACTTGTACAAATATTGAGTCATGCTTTTATTGTTATTACTATGATTTTGAGGGACAGTTTCTCTGGGCTTGTTGTATTTTTATTTTTAAAAGCTTTGCTATGTGTCTTGTTCACACTTCCACTCTCTTGCTCGGTCGATAAGTGAAGTGTGTTGACATGTGTATATAGTGTTATCCATCTACCTGGGCCAGTGGGGGGGATTGAGTCAGGATCGGAGTCAGGATCGGAGATCTGGAATGAAGGGGGGCACAATGTGCTGATGACGTGTCAGTGCTTAGAGTCCACCGTAGATCACCTCACTGCCGAGGGATCTCTGCTAATTCCCGTTGAGAGTTTTCCAGGCCACATTCCAATCAACCACACACACAATTAAGCTTCCACGTTAAATCACACAAAGACACATGTGGCTTCTACATCTGCATTGCTTGCTGTTTTGGGGTTTCAGGCTGGGTTTCTGTATAAGCACTTTGTCACATCTGTGGATGTAAAAAGGGCTTTATAAATACATTTGATTTGATTTGTTGCGTGTGCTTCTTGCTCTGATGGCTGGAGCAATTAATTACTAATTTTAATGGAGGAAATAGCCATTTCCATAGGCTTGGACATGAAGAGCAGGATACCCACACAGTGCACTGAACAGCTTGTGAGGACGCTTAGCTAGTGGCAAGAGAGAGCAGAGGGTGCTCTACTTCCATGAAAACACACACAGATGCACAGACCTGCAGCCAAAGATCTAATTAGCCTCTACTGGCTGCTCCCGATGCCTTCACACGGAGTGGAGTGCCAGCCATGTTCTAATGCCCACTCATGTCTGTCTCCACCCGGCTTCCCATTCTGAAGGCAGGACGGGCAGGCGGATGGAGAACACCAACGTCGTATTGTGACGATGACTCCATTCTATTCTTTTCACAAAACGAGTGGAATATTCCTGCCCTGATGCAAAGCAAATTGTTCTGAAGCTCGTGGATGTTTCACATCAAACAGCATTCCACGTTTTCCCCTCGACTCCCGAAGCCCATCACTTTTCCCCTACAAAAGCCAGGGAACCTGAGAGATCACATTAATTAAACTGTAATTAGATGTGGGGAAAAAAAGCTAATTCAATCATGCTCATTATCCCCAGCGCCGAGGTCAGAAACCAAGAGGTGTTTTTTTTATTTTTTTACTTACATTTTTTTTGCGCAGCAGTGTTTTTTTTGTTTGGGGGGGACCAGGTTAGAGTGCTTCCCCCAGCCCCCCTCGTCCATCACTAACTAACTCATTTATGGCACGGTGTCGGGCCGTTGGCGCGTTATTAACGTGTCATAACCACTTACGTCTGATTTTCCCCTGAGTAAAGTGTGGACAGATATGGCCTTTATGGCGTTGGTTTGTGCTTCTGTGTCTCTGTTCTGAAATGATACATTACAAGGTCATGTATAACTGTGTTACGGAAGCAGAGACAGACCGTGAAAAAGACGGCAGTTTCAATTCAACTGTCATGTGACACGTTTTTACAATCGACTATGACGGCTTCGACAGCCAACCAGAACGTGTAAAAGGAGATTTTAGGTGTTCAGGTGTGGGGACGTCTATTGAAATGTATGTAATATGTGCACTCACTGGTCAGTTTATTAGATACACACAATCTAGTACCGGGTTGAACAACCTAATGCTCCCGGAACATCCTGAATTCTTCGGGGGCATCGACTCTAATATATGCCATTTAGCAGACGCTTTTATCCAAAGCGACTTACAGTCATGTGTGCATACATTCTACGTATGGGTGGTCGCGGGGATCGAACCCACTATCCTGGCGTTACAAGCGCCATGCTCTACCAACTGAGCTACAAGTCGGTAACATTTCACAGGGATGTTGGTCGTTGCTGACGCGATGGAAGTTGCTGCAGATTAGACGGTGGTCAGCCTGTGCCGTTGACACCAGGCGGTGCGATGGACTCATGCTGCCTCCACCAAATCCGGACTCAAATTGTATTCATCACATACAACAATCAGTTAATCCGTGAATCAACAATGCTTTGATAAGTTTTAAGAAATAAAAAAATAAAATAAAATAGTAAAACATAGAAAATAGAAGATAAAAGGAACAAATAATTAAACAGTAAAATAACAAGCGAGGTTGTTTACAAGGAGTACCGGTACAGAGTCAACGCGCGGGGGCACCGGTTAGTCGAGGTAATGTACATGTAGGTAGAGTTAAAGTGACTATGCATTGATTATTAACAGAGAGTAGCAGCACCGTAAAAGAGGGGTCTGGGTAGCCATTTGATTAGCTGTTCAGGAGTCTTATGGCTTGGGGCTAGAAGCTGTTAAGAAGCATTTTGGACCTACACTTGGTGCTCCGGTACAGCTTGCCATGCGGTAGCAGAGAGAACAGTCTGATTAGGGTGGCTGGAGTCTTTGACAATTTTTTGGGCCTTCCTCTGACACTGCCTGGTATAGAGATCCTGGATTGCAGGAAGCTTGGCCCCAGTGATGTACTGGTCCGTTCGCACTACCCTCTGTAGTGCCTTGCGGTCGGAGGCCGAGCAGTTGCCATACCAGGCAGTGATGCTCTCTGGTGCAGCTGTAAATCCTTTTGAGGATCTGAGGACCCATGCCAAATCTTTTCAGTCTCCCTGTATTTAGTGCCATCCATCATTCCTTCAATTCTGACCAGTTTCCCCACAGCATGATGCGGCCACCACCATGCTTCACTGTGGGGATAGTGTTCTCGGGGTGATGATAAGTGATGAGAGGTGTTGGGTTTGCGCCAGACATAGCATTTTCCTTGATGGCCAAAAAGCTCAATTTTAGTCTCATCTGACCAGAGTGCCCTCTTCCATATGTTTGGGGAGTCTCCCACATGCCTTTTGGCGAACAAAAAACATGTTTGCTTATTTTTTTTCTGGCCACTTTTTCATAAAGCCTCACTCTGTTGAGTGTACTGCTTAAAGTGGTCCGATGGACAGATACTGCAATCTCCACTGTGGAGCTTTGCAGCTCCTTCAGGGTTATCTTTGGTCTCTTTGTTGCCTCTCTGATTAATGCCCTCCGTGCATGGTCCATGAGTTTTGGTGGGCGACCCTCTCTTGGCAGGTTTGTTGTGATGCCCTATTCTTTCCATGTTTTAATAAGGGATTTAATGGTGCTCCGTGGGATGTTCAAAGTTTCTAATGTTTTTTTAAAAATATCCCATCCCTGATCTGTACTTCTCCACAGCTTTGTCCCTGACCTGTTTGGAGAGCTCCTTGGTCTTCAAAGTACCGTTTGCTTGGTGGTGCCCCTTGCTTAGTGGTGTTGCAGACTCTGGGGCCTTTCAGAACAGATGTATATAAACTGAGATCATGTGACAGATCATGTGACACTAAGATTGCACACAGTTAGACTTTATTTAACTAATTATGGGACTTCTGAAGGTAATTGGTTGCAACATATCTTATTTAGGGGCTTCAAAGCAAATGGGGTGAATACATTTGCACGTACCACTTCTGTTTTTAATGTAAAAAAAAATGTTTTTGAAACAAGTAATTTTTTTCATTTCACTACACCAATTTGGACTATTTTGTGTTTGTCCATTACATCAAATCCAAATACAAATTAATTTAAATTACAGGTTGTAATGCAACAAAATAGGAAAAACCGCAATGAATACTTTTGGAAGGCACTGTAGATGTTCCTTTTGTCCAGGTGCCATCAGCATGATGCAACGGGAACTGGGATTCGTCGGACCAGGCAATGTTTTTCCATTCCTCAGTTGTCCAGTGTTGGTGATCGTGTGTCCACTGGAGCCGCTTCTTCTTGTTTTTAACTGATGGGAGAAAAACCGGGTGTGGTAGTCGGTTGCAAAAGCCCATCCGTGACAAGGACCGACAAGTTGGGAGTTGCCGAGATGCCGTTCTGCACACCACTGTTGCACTGTGCTGTTATTTGTCTGTTTGTGGCCTGCCTGTTAGCTTCCACCATTGTTTTTGCCATTCTCCTTCCACCTCTCATCAACAAGATATTTTTGCCAACACGACTTTCCGCTGACTGGACGTTTTTTCGCACCATTCTCGGGAAACCCTAGACATTGTCGTTCATGAAAAGCCCAGGAGGCCGGGCTGTTTCTGAGAAACTGGATCTAGTGTGCCTGGTACCGCTCAAAGTTACTTAGGTCACTTGTTTTGTTCTAACGTTCAGTCGAATAGCCACGATGCCCGTCTGCCTGCTTTATATAGCAAGCCTCGGCCACATGACTCACTGTCTGTAGGAGCGTGAACGGGGTGGTGTACCTAATGAACTGGCCAGTGAGTGTGTGTATCTAGATATATATATATATATATATATATAAGCACAGGCACTGTCTTAATGGTTCTAAAGGGAATCCTTTTAAGAGTTTTACATTTAAAGTCGACGAACGACGTCTTACAAAGGGCTTTCGGAGGTGAATTTTTGTAGCTCGGTGGGGGAGTGTAACTGTGACGTCCTCACCTCAGCATCAATGAAAACGTCAAGGCCTTTTCTTTTATTTGTCTGCTCTTCTATGGTGGTGTGGACTGTGAACCCACTGTGCTGATTGAATTAGACACAGGCTTGTCATCGCCTCCCAGCCTGCAGCTGGGCATCAGCCCTCTACTCTACTGAGAGTCTCTCTATTGTCTCCGCCGATACAAAAGCAGGGCACTAACAGTTTACACACCAAAAGAATATTAAGAGCATGATGAAGATGAAGTGTGTGTCTTTATGTCCGGGACGTAGTGGTTCTCGTAAAGCGTTTGGGGCCAAACTGTCTCGTCGTATATTTTTCCTCTCTGCATGAAGCGATGCAACTTTTTTCCGCATAAGGTGACAAATGTGTTTCTTGTCGGATGCTTGGTCTCTCCTTGAAATAGTGAGCTGGTCTGTAGCAATTAGTGTCGTTAAATATCACACAGTATTAGTAATAAGGTAAATCAAATGGGAAAAGCGATTGACTTTGACAACATCCTAGCACGTTCACCTAAACAGGAAATGGGAAAAGCGATTGACTTTGACAACATTCTAGCATGTTCACCGATACAGGAAATGGAAAAAGCAATTGACGTTTGACAACATTCTAGCACGTTCACCTAAACAGGAAATGGGAAAAGCGATTGACTTTGACAACATTCTAGCACGTTCACCTAAACAGGAAATGGGAAAAGCGATTGACTTTGACAACATTCTAGCACGTTCACCTAAACAGGAAATGGGAAAAGCGATTGACTTTGACAACATTCTAGCACGTTCACCGATACAGGAAATGCATGTAGTGGGACTTTTATGGCAACATAATTTGGTATTGGCTCTACGTTAATTAACAAATATGGAATTTGGTATTGGCTCTACGTTAACAAATATGGAATTTGCTATTGGCTCTACGTTAATTAACAAATATAGAATTTGGTATTGGCTCTACGTTAACAAATATGGAATTTGGGATTGGCTCTACGTTAACAAATATGGAATTTGGTATTGGCTCTACGTTAACAAATATGGAATTTGGTATTGGCTCTACGTTAACAAATATGGAATTTGGTATTGGCTCTACGTTAACAAATATGGAATTTGGGATTGGCTCTACGTTAACAAATATGGAATTTGCTATTGGCTCTACGTTAATAATAATAATAATAATAACAAATATGGAATTTGCTATTGGGAATTTGCTATTGGCTCTACGTTAACAAATATGGAATTTGGTATTGGCTCTACGTTAACAAATATGGAATTTGGGATTGGCTCTACGTTAACAAATATGGAATTTGGGATTGGCTCTACGTTAACAAATATGGAATTTGGGATTGGCTCTACGTTAACAAATATGGAATTTGGGATTGGCTCTACGTTAACAAATATGGAATTTGGGATTGGCTCTACGTTAACAAATATGGAATTCGGTATTGGCTCTACATTACCAAATATGGAATTTGGTATTGGCTCTACATTACCAAATATGGAATTCGGTATTGGCTCTACGTTACCAAATATGGAATTTGCTATTTGTTAATAAAATAACATTGATATAAAGTAAATTATAGGTCCTCAGTTACCGTCATGGCAACCAGAGGACTTAGACCAGCTATGTGGCAGGAGATATAAACAGGAAGATAAACTCTTCGTCGTTTTAAATGTGGGGCTGAACCCCCCCCCCCCCCTAAAAAAAAAATGGATCCTGTCATTAGGGGAAAAATAGCGAGGCGTGACGGGGACGAGGGGGTCGTGTTGGGTGAGAGTAGCCGAGAGGGGCGCAGGTGAAAGGTTGCCCCCCCCCCCCCGAGCGGCAGAGAGGCGATATTGGAAGACGGCCATTATGTGGCGAGTGACACCAGTCACTAGGCTTTGACAGGCACCTGGAGGAACGGGGGAACGGGGGAGGGGGCGGCGGCGACTGGCTCCCGGGGCAGTGTCATCTAAACAGGAGGAGGAATGAGGGGAGTGAGATGCCTGGCCCGGGGACATGCAGTGCCCTCTGTGCTCCTTTTGAGCCACTCAGTCACACCAGTCGCCCCCCACCGGTACGACGCCGGGGGGGGGACAAGTTCCCAGTCACACCAGTCGCCCCCCACTGGTACGCCGCCGGGGGGGGGGGACAAGTTCCCAGTCACTTTCCTATGTTAAATGGCTTTCAAAAAAAGAGATGACCTCATTTATTTTGGACACAATGCTTTTGATGCCAGACAGGCTATATGCTTTTCGGTTTGTGGCTGTGTGGCCTCTGTAAGTGTATGTGTTTGCCATAGAGTAAGTGTGTGCGAGCACTTCCGTTTATTTGCGCACGTGTGTGTGTGTGTGTGTGTGTGTGTGTGTGTGTGTGTGTGTGTGTGTGTGTGTGTGTGTGTGTGTGTGTGTGTGTGTGTGTGTGTGTGTGTGTGTGTGTGTGTGTGTGTGTGTGTGTGTGTGTGTGTGTGTGTGTGTCTGCGTGCATTTGTACGTGTGTCCCTGTGTTTGAGTACCCAGGGGTCTGTTTCCATCTCTGCCTGGGTAAGGCTGGAAAAGCCAGTCTGCCTCCTCTTCCCTCATTCGTCATTCTGCAACATAAAGCACTGGGCCAGCAGCATTATATAAACAGCTGCTTGTCATCCTGCAATATAAAGTGCCGGGCCAGCAGCATTATATAAACAGCTGCTTGCTCTGCAGTATGGGAGAGACATGTCAGCTCCTGGACACACAAAGAGCAGCCCTTTCAGGGAGTGTAAAATTGCTCGCTGAATGCAGACTGTTCTAACTTTGTTTTTCCTTCTGCCTGAAAGGGCTGACACGGTTGTCTGTTCAGCAGGGGAGGGGGGGTCCCCACTGATAAGCAGACACCAGGATCTGCCATGGTGGTGGGGGTGGGTCCCCACTGATAAGCAGACACCAGGATCTGCCATGGTGGTGGGGGTGGGGTCCCCACTGATAAGCAGACACCAGGATCTGCCATGGTGGTGGGGTGGGTCCCCACTGATAAGCAGACACCAGGATCTGCCATGGGGGTGGGGGGGTGGGTCCCCACTGATAAGCAGACACCAGGATCTGCCATGGTGGTGGGGGGTGGGGTGGGTCCCCACTGATAAGCAGACACCAGGATCTGCCATGGTGGGGGTGGGGGGGGGTGGGTCCCCACTGATAAGCAGACACCAGGATCTGCCATGGTGGTGGGGGTGGGGTGGGTCCCCACTGATAAGCAGACACCAGGATCTGCCATGGTGGTGGGGGTGGGTCCCCACTGATAAGCAGACACCAGGATCTGCCATGGTGGGGGTGGGGTCCCCACTGATAAGCAGACACCAGGATCTGCCATGGTGGGGGTGGGGGGTGCGTCCCCACTGGTAAGCAGACACCAGGATCTGCCATGGTGGTGGGGGTGGGGGGGGGGGGGTGGGTCCCCACTGATAAGCAGACACCAGGATCTGCCATGGTGGTGGGGGTGGGGTGGGTCCCCACTGATAAGCAGACACCAGGATCTGCCATGGTGGTGGGGGTGGGTCCCCACTGATAAGCAGACACCAGGATCTGCCATGGTGGGGGTGGGGTCCCCACTGATAAGCAGACACCAGGATCTGGGGTGGGTCCCCACTGATAAGCAGACACCAGGATCTGCCATGGTGGTGGGGTGGGGTGGGGGTGGGGTGGGTCCCCACTGATAAGCAGACACCAGGATCTGCCATGGTGGTGGGGGTGGGGATAAGCAGACACCAGGATCTGCCATGGTGGTGGGGGTGGGTCCCCACTGATAAGCAGACACCAGGATCTGCCATGGTGGGGGTGGGGTCCCCACTGACAGACACAGGATCTGCCATGGGGGTGGGGGTGGGGTCCCCACTGATAAGCAGACACCAGGATCTGCCATGGTGGTGGGGTGGGTCCCCACTGATAAGCAGACACCAGAATCTGCCATGGGGGTGGTGGTGGGGTGGGGTCCCCACTGATAAGCAGACACCAGGATCTGCCATGGTGGTGGGGTGGGTCCCCACTGATAAGCAGACACCAGGATCTGCCATGGGGGTGGGGGTGGGGTGGGTCCCCACTGATAAGCAGACACCAGGATCTGCCATGGGGGTGGGGGGGGTTGTACATTTTGTCATATTTCAATCGATCTCATAACACGTTTTATTTTACGCCATAGTTGTGGTGAATAGAAATATATTATATTGTTTGTCTGTTTGTCTGTCAGTCAACAAACTCATTCATCAGTCATTAAAGTCAGTTAATCATTAAACAGGAGACAGAGAGAGGGACAGAGAGAGGGGGACAGAGAGAGGGGGACAGAGACAGAGACAGAGAGAGAGAGACAGAGAGAGACCGACAGAGAGAGACAGACCGACAGAGAGAGAGAGAGAGAGAGAGACCGACAGAGAGAGACAGAGACAGAGAGAGAGAGACAGAGAGAGAGAGACAGACCGACAGAGAGAGACAGACCGACAGAGAGAGACAGACGACAGAGAGAGAGAGAGAGACAGACCGACAGAGAGAGACAGAGAGAGAGAGAGAGAGAGAGAGAGAGAGAGAGAGAGAGAGAGAGACGAGGTGGAAACTAAGCTGCACTTCCTAACCTGCCAAATGCATGACCATATTAGAGACACATATTTCCCTCAGATTACACAGATCCACAAAGAATTTGAAAACAAACCCAATTTTGATAAACTCCCATATCTACTGGGTGAAATTCCACAGTGTGACATCACAGCAGCAAGATCTGACCTGTTGCCACAAGAAAAGGGCAACCAGTGAAGAACACACACCGTTGTAAATACAACCCATATTTATGCTTATTTTTTTCCCTTGTGTACTTTAACCATTTGTACATTGTTACAACACTGTAAATATACTTAATATGACATTTATAATGTCTTTATTGTTTTGAAACTTCTGTATGTGTAATGTTTACTGTTAATTTGTATTGTTTATTTCACTTTTGTATATTATCTACCTCACTTGCTTTGGCAATGTTAACACGTTTCCCATGCCAATAAAGCCCCTTGAATTGAATTGAATTGAGACAGAGAGAGAGACGGGGAGAGAGAGAGAGACGGAGAGAAGAAAGAGAGAGAGAGAGAGAGAGGGAGATAAAGAATGAGCAATATGAATCAAACTCCACTATTGCCAAATCACCTGAGGCCGATGTACCGGTGGGGCCTGTACAGCCTCTGGAAGACAGGACTTGGCCAGGTAACATTAGACAGAAAAACCCCATCTTCAAATAAACAACAATATCCATATCATACATGTCTCAACAGGCAATTCAAACTATTATTGAATTGTTCGTTTCAAGGGCTCTCGCTTTATTTCGCTGTGTGTGTTTGATTGCATCGCCGTAACAATCATGGCCGCCCACCTTGTCACACGTTTTGCTTCTGTTTTTTTCAGGGTGGCTTCCAGTTATTGTCCTTTGGCCCGTCGTCATGACAACTCAATTTCGGGGGACTATTGTCTTACAACTCTCCTGGCGATGCAGCCTTTGTTTAATTATGAGGATGGAAAGAGATGCTACCACAGACCTAGTAGGCAGTACATGGAAAACAAGCAGGGGAAGTAGGCAGTACATGGAGAAGTAGGCAGTACATGGAGAACAAGCAGGGGAAGTAGGCAGTACATGGAGAAGTAGGCAGTACATGGAGAACAAGCAGGGGAAGTAGGCAGTACATGGAGAAGTAGGCAGTACATGGAGAACAAGCAGGGGAAGTAGGCAGTACATGGAGAAGTAGGCAGTACATGGAGAACAAGCAGGGGAAGTAGGCAGTACATGGAGAAGTAGGCAGTACATGGATAACAAGCAGGGGAAGTAGGCAGTACATGGAGAAGTAGGCAGTACATGGAGAACAAGCAGGGGAAGTAGGCAGTACATGGAAAACAAGCAGGGGAAGTAGGCAGTACATGGAGAACAAGCAGGGGAAGTAGGCAGTACATGGAAAACAAGCAGGGGAAGTAGGCAGTACATGGAAAACAAGCAGGGGAAGTGGGCAGTACATGGAAAACAAGCAGGGGAAGTAGGCAGTACATGGAGAACAAGCAGGGGAAGTAGGCAGTACATGGAGAACAAGCAGGGGAAGTAGGCAGTACATGGGGAACAAACAGGGGAAGTAGGCAGTACATGGAGAACAAGCAGGGGAAGTAGGCAGTACATGGAGAACAAGCAGGGGAAGTAGGCAGTACATGGAAAACAAGCAGGGGAAATAGGCAGTACATGGGGAAGTAGGCAGTACATGGAGAACAAGCAGGGGAAGTAGGCAGTACATGGGGAAGTAGGCAGTACATGGAGAACAAGCAGGGGAAGTAGGCAGTACATGGAGAACAAGCAGGGGAAGTGGGCAGTACATGGGGAAGTAGGCAGTACATGGGGAAGTAGGCAGTACATGGGGAAGTAGGCTGTACATGGGGAAGTAGGCTGTACATGGGGAAGTAGGCAGTACATGGGGAAGTAGGCAGTACATGGGGAAGTGGGCAGTACATGGGGAAGTGGGCAGTACATGGGGAAGTGGGCAGTACATGGGGAAGTGGGCAGTACATGGGGAAGTAGGCAGTACATGGGGAAGTGGGCAGTACATGGGGAAGTGGGCAGTACATGGAAAACAAGCAGGGGAAGTAGACAGTACATGGAGAACAAGCAGGGGAAGTAGACAGTACATGGAGAAGTAGGCAGTACATGGAGAACAAGCAGGGGAAATAGGCAGTACATGGGGAAGTAGGCAGTACATGGAGAACAAGCAGGGGAAGTGGGCAGTACATGGAAAACAAGCAGGGGAAGTAGGCAGTGCATGGGGAAGTGGGCAGTACATGGAGAACAAGCAGGGGAAATAGGCAGTACATGGGGAAGTAGGCAGTACATGGAGAACAAACAGGGGAAGTAGGCAGTACATGGAGAACAAGCAGGGGAAGTGGGCAGTACATGGAAAACAAGCAGGGGAAGTAGGCAGTGCATGGGGAAGTGGGCAGTACATGGAGAACAAACAGGGGAAGTGGGCAGTACATGGAGAACAAACAGGGGAAGTAGGCAGTACATGGAAAACAAGCAGGGGAAGTAGGCAGTACATGGAAAACAAGCAGGGGAAGTAGGCAGTACATGGAGAACAAACAGGGGAAGTGGGCAGTACATGGAAAACAAGCAGGGGAAGTGGGCAGTACATGGGGAAGTAGGCAGTACATGGAGAACAAGCAGGGGAAGTAGGCAGTACATGGAAAATATAGAGGTTCAGCACTATAGAGGTTCAGCACTATAGAGGTTCAGCACTATAGAGGTTCAGCACTCGAGGTTCAGCACTATAGAGGTTCAACACTATAGAGGTTCAGCACTATGGAGGTTCAGCACTATGGAGGTTCAGCACTATGGAGGTTCAGCACTATGGAGTTCAGCACTATAGAGGTTCAGCACTATATAGGTTCAGCACTATAGAGATTCAGCACTATATAGGTTCAGTACTATAGAGGTTCAGCACTATAGAGGTTCAGCACTATAGAGGTTCAGCACTATAGAGGTTCAGCACTTGAGGTTCAGCACTATAGAGGTTCAGCACTATAGAGGTTCAGCACTATAGAGGTTCAGCACTTGAGGTTCAGCACTATAGAGGTTCAGCACTATAGAGGTTCAGCACTATGGAGGTTCAGCACTATAGAGGTTCAGTACTATAGAGGTTCAGCATTATAGAGGTTCAGTACTATAGAGGTTCAGGACTATAGAGGTTAAGCACTATAGAGGTTCAGCACTATGGAGGTTCAGCACTATAGAGGTTCAGTACTATAGAGGTTCAGCATTATAGAGGTTCAGTACTATAGAGGTTCAGCATTATAGAGGTTCAGTACTATAGAGGTTCAGCACTATAGAGGTTCAGTACTATAGAGGTTCAGTACTATAGAAGTTCAGCATTATAGAGGTTCAGTACTATAGAGGTTCAGCACTATAGAGGTTCAGCACTAAAATCAAATCAAATCAAATGTATTTGTCACATACACATGGTTAGCAGATGTTAATGCGTGTGTAGCGAAATGCTTGTGCTTCTAGTTCCGACAATGCAGTAATAACCAACAAGTAATCTAACTAACAATTCCTAAACTACTGTCTTATACACAGTGTAAGGGGATAAAGAATATGTACATAAGGATATATGAATGAGTGATGGTACAGAGCAGCATAGGCAAGATACAGTAGATGGTATCAAGTACAGTATATACATATATGATGAGTATGTAAACAAAGTGGCATAGTTAAAGTGGCTAGTGATACATGTATTACATAAGGATGCAGTCGATGATATAGAGTACAGTATATACATACGTATGCATATGAGATGAATAATTTAGGGTAAGTAACATTATATAAGGTAGCATTGTTTAAAGTGGCTAGTGATATATTTACATCATTCCCATCAATTCCCATTATTAAAGTGGCTGGAGTTGAGTCAGTGTCAGTGTGTTGGCAGCGGCCACTCAATGTTAGTGGTGGCTGTTTAACAGTCTGATGGCCTTGAGATAGAAGCTGTTTTTCAGTCTCTCGGTCCCAGCTTTGATGCACCTGTACTGACCTCGCCTTCTGGATGATAGTGGGGTGAACAGGCAGTGGCTCGGGTGGTTGATGTCCTTGATGATCTTTATGGCCTTCCTGTAACATCGGGTGGTGTAGGTGTCCTGGAGGGCAGGTAGTTTGCCCCCGGTGATGCGTTGTGCAGACCTCACTACCCTCTGGAGAGCCTTACGGTTGAGGGCGGAGCAGTTGCCGTACCAGGCGGTGATACAGCCCGCCAAGATGCTCTCGATTGTGCATCTGTAGAAGTTTGTGAGTGCTTTTGGTGACAAGCCAAATTTCTTCAGCCTCCTGAGGTTCAAGAGGCGCTGCTGCGCCTTCTTCACGATGCTGTCTGTGTGAGTGGACCAATTCAGTTTGTCTGTGATGTGTATGCCGAGGAACTTAAAACTTGCTACCCTCTCCACTACTGTTCCATCGATGTGGATAGGGGGGTGTTCCCTCTGCTGTTTCCTGAAGTCCACAATCATCTCCTTAGTTTTGTTGACGTTGAGTGTGAGGTTATTTTCCTGACACCACACTCCGAGGGCCCTCACCTCCTCCCTGTAGGCCGTCTCGTCGTTGTTGGTAACAAGCCTACCACTGTTGTGTCCCTTGATGATTGAGTTGGAGGCGTGCATGGCCACGCAGTCGTGGGTGAACAGGGAGTACAGGAGAGGGCTCAGAACGCACCCTTGTGGGGCCCCAGTGTTGAGGATCAGAGGGGAGGAGATGTTGTTACCTACCCTCACCACCTGGGGGCGGCCCGTCAGGAAGTCCAGTACCCAGTTGCACAGGGTGGTGTCGAGACCCAGGGTCTCAAGCTTGATGACGAGCTTGGAGGGTACTATGGTGTTGAATGCCGAGCTGTAGTCGATGAACAGCATTCTCACATAGGTATTCCTCTTGTCCAGATGGGTTAGGGCAGTGTGCAGTGTGGTTGAGATTGCATCGTCTGTGGACCTATTTGGGCGGTAAGCAAATTGGAGTGGGTCTAGGGTGTCAGGTAGGGTGGAGGTGATATGGTCCTTGACTAGTCTCTCAAAGCACTTCATGATGACGGATCCAGTATTGCGCCTCAACGATGCCGTGTCAAGATGTCGAGACTCGTAAAACCACCTTACAGTATTTGATTTCAACTTTCGCTTATTTCTGTTTCTCGCCCGGGAGAACACCTGTCGACCGTTTCAGCTGTAGGAGATCATGGCAGCACTTCGCTATGGACAAAGATGATTCATACTTGAATACCAAGGATACGTCCCAGATGGTACCCCATATTGTGCCCTTACCTTTGACCAGAGTCCTATGGGCCCTGATCAAACGTAGTGCATCAGAAAGGGAATAGGGTGCTATTTGAGATACAGTGTCAGTGTGCACTGTGTCATGACACCCTTGTAGTTTCAGTGACCTGCACAGTACCAGACCAGGGATAACCCAGTTACCTGCACAGTACCAGACCAGGGATAACCCAGTGACCTGCACAGTACCAGACCAGGGATAACCCAGTGAGCTGCACAGTACCAGACCAGGGATAACCCAGTGACCTGCACAGTACCAGACCAGGGATAACCCAGTGACCTGCACAGTACCAGACCAGGGATAACCCAGTGACCTGCACAGTACCAGACCAGGGATAACCCAGTGACCTGCACAGTACCAGACCAGGGATAACCCAGTGACCTGCACAGTACCAGACTAGGGATAACCCAGTGACCTGCACAGTACCAGACCAGAGATAACCCAGTGACCTGCACAGTACCAGACTAGGGATAACGCAGTGACCTGCACAGTACCAGACCAGGGATAACCCAGTGACCTGCACAGTACCAGACCAGGGATAACCCAGTGACCTGCACAGTACCAGACCAGGGATAACCCAGTGACCTGCACAGTACCAGACCAGGGATAACCCAGTGACCTGCACAGTACCAGACCAGAGATAACCCAGTGACCTGGTATTGATCTGTACTGAGTACCAGCCCAGGGATAACCCAGTGATAACCCAGTGACATGGTATTGATCAGTACTGAGTACCAGACCAGGGATGACCCAGTGACCTGCACAGTACCAGACCAGGGATAACCCAGTGACCTGCACAGTACCAGACCAGGGATAACCCAGTGACCTGCACAGTACCAGACCAGGGATAACCCAGTGACATGCTATTGTCCTGTACTGAGTACCAGACCAGGGATAACCCAGTGACCTGCACAGTACCAGACCAGGAATAACCCAGTGACATGGTATTGATCAGTACTGAGTACCAGACCAGGGATAACCCAATGATAACCCAGTGACATGGTATTGATCAGTACTGAGTACCAGACCAGGGATAACCCAATGACCTGCACAGTACCAGACCAGGGATAACCCAGTGACATGGTATTGATCAGTACTGAGTACCAGACCAGGGATAACCCAGTGACATGGTATTGATCAGTACTGAGTACCAGACCAGGGATGACCCAGTGACCTGCACAGTACCAGACCAGGGATAACCCAGTGACATGGTATTGATCAGTACTGAGTACCAGACCAGGGATGACCCAGTGACCTGCACAGTACCAGACCAGGGATAACCCAGTGACATGGTATTGATCAGTACTGAGTACCAGACCAGGGATGACCCAGTGACCTGCACAGTACCAGACCAGGAATAACCCAGTGACATGGTACCAGATCAGTACTGAGTACCAGACCAGGGATGACCCAGTGACCCAGACCAGGGATAACCCAGTGACACAGTACCAGACCAGGGATAACCCAGTGACATGGTAACCCAGACCTGCACAGTACCAGACCAGGGATAACCCAGTGACAGTACTGAGTACCAGACCAGGGATAACCCAGTGACCTGCACAGTACCAGACCAGGGATAACCCAGTGACCTGCACAGTACCAGACCAGGGATAACCCAGTGACCTGCACAGTACCAGACCAGGGATAACCCAGTGACCTGCACAGTACCAGACCAGGGATAACCCAGTGACCTGCACAGTACCAGACCAGGGATAACCCAGTGACCTGCACAGTACCAGACCAGGGATAACCCAGTGACCTGCACAGTACCAGACCAGGGATAACCCAGTGACCTGCACAGTACCAGACCAGGGATAACCCAGTGACCTGCACAGTACCAGACCAGGGATAACCCAGTGACCTGCACAGTACCAGACCAGGGATAACCCAGTGACCTGGTATTGATCTGTACTGAGTACCAGCCCAGGGATAACCCAGTGACCTGCACAGTACCAGACCAGGGATAACCCAGTGACCTGCACAGTACCAGACCAGGGATAACCCAGTGACCTGCACAGTACCAGACCAGGGATAACCCAGTGACCTGCACAGTACCAGACCAGGGATACCAGGGATAACCCAGTGACCTGCACAGTACCAGACCAGGGATAACCCAGTGACCTGCACAGTACCAGACCAGGGATAACCCAGTGACCTGCACAGTACCAGACCAGGGATAACCCAGTGACCTGCACAGTACCAGACCAGGGATAACCCAGTGACCTGCACAGTACCAGACCAGGGATAACCCAGTGACCTGCACAGTACCAGACCAGAGATAACCCAGTGACCTGCACAGTACCAGACCAGGGATAACCCAGTGACCTGCACAGTACCAGACCAGGGATAACCCAGTGACATGGTATTGATCAGTACTGAGTACCAGACCAGGGATGACCCAGTGACCTGCACAGTACCAGACCAGGAATAACCCAGTGACATGGTATTGATCAGTACTGAGTACCAGACCAGGGATAACCCAGTGACCTGCACAGTACCAGACCAGGGATAACCCAGTGACCTGCACAGTACCAGACCAGGGATAACCCAGTGACATGGTATTGATCAGTACTGAGTACCAGACCAGGGATAACCCAGTGACCTGCACAGTACCAGACCAGGGATAACCCAGGGATAGGCCTCTCCCCTGCAATTAGGCCTCTCCCCTGCAATTGGGTCCACTCTGTGTCTCAGTCGTAGGAGCGTGCTGATAGACGCACAATGCATCAGTCTGCATGGACTCCAAACCAAGCCAAGCCCAGGTGCGTTTGAATGATAACAACTCTGCTGCTTTCACACACCGCCGTCAGGCTCTTTAAATAGTCCATGTGAGAGGAGGAGGAGGGAGTAGGCTGGTAGCCCAGAGGTTGGTGACAGTATTTGTGTGGGCCAGGGTGTTTTTGTTTTGCCTGATAGTAGAGTTTTGTTGCAGGACTCTCTCTTTTTCTCTCTCACTCTCACTCTTTCTCTGCCTAGTTAAAGGAAGGTTACATGTAAAATATATATATATATATTTTAAATCTCTCTCTCGTTTTCTGTTTCTTTTTATTTATTTTATCTCCCTATACATCTCTGTTCCTCTCTCTCTCTCCTTCTCTGTCTGTCTCACTCTGCCCCCCCCCCCCTACCCCAGGTCTGGTCCCCTGCTTGGTTACTATGGCAATGTCCACACACTCTCTTTGTGCTTGGACATGTGGTGCCACTCTGTCAATAGGCAAAACACCTGACAGTAAGCTCTGAGCTAGGCTGGTGCTTACCCAAGAGTTCTCCTATGCCAACCACTCCAGTAGTATTCTCAGGCCTTTTGGCCTTTCTCTCTCCTCCCTCCCTCCTTCGCTCTCTCATTCCCTCCCTCCCTCCTCCCTCCCTCATTCCCTCCCTCCCTCCCTCCCTCCCTCCCTCCCTCCCTCCCTCCCTCTCTCTGTGTGGTACTTAACAGCAGTCTTTGTTCTGGGTGGTGTCCAAGAGAAGACGATCCAATCCCTTTCCTCTCCTCTGTTCTCCTCTCCTCCGTTCTCCTCTCTTCCGTTCTCCTCTCCTCTGTTCTCCTCCCCTCCGTTCTCCTCTCCTCTTGTTCTCCTCCTCCGTTCTCCTCCTCCGTTCTCCTCTCCTCCGTTCTCTTCTCCTCCGTTCTCCTCTCCTCTGTTCTCCTCTCCTCCATTCTCCTCTCCTCCGTTCTCCTCCTCCGTTCTCCTCTCCTCCGTTCTCCTCCTCCGTTCTCCTCTCCTCCGTTCTCCTCTCCTCCGTTCTCCTCCTCCGTTCTCCTCCTCCGTTCTCCTCTCCTCCGTTCTCCTCTCCTCCATTCTCCTCTGTTCTCCTCTCCTCCGTTCTCCTCTCCTCCGTTCTCCTCTCCTTCGTTCTCCTCTCCTCTGTTCTCCTCTCCCCCGTTCTCCTTCGTTCTCCTCTCCTCTGTTCTTCTCTCCTCCGTTCTCCTTCGTTCTCCTCTCCTCTGTTCTCCTCTCCCCCGTTCTCCTTCGTTCTCCTCTCCTCTGTTCTCCTCTCCCCCGTTCTCCTTCGTTCTCCTCTCCTCTGTTCTCCTCTCCCCCGTTCTCCTTCGTTCTCCACTCCTCAGTTCTCCTCTCCCCCGTTCTCCTTCGTTCTCCTCTCCTCTGTTCACCTCTCCCCCGTTCTCCTTCGTTCTCCTCTGTTCTCCTCTCCCCCGTTCTCCTTCGTTCTCCTCTCCTCTGTTCTTCTCTCCCCCGTTCTCCTTCGTTCTCCTCTCCTCTGTTCACCTCTCCCCCGTTCTCCTTCGTTCTCCTCTCCTCTGTTCTTCTCTCCCCCGTTCTCCTTCGTTCTCCTCTCCTCTGTTCTTCTCTCCCCCGTTCTCCTTCGTTCTCCTCTCCTCCTTTCTCCTTCGTTCTCCTCTCCTCCGTTCTCCTCCCTTCCCACGTCACTCTGTCTGCTCTATAGGCTATTCAGTTCCATCTACTGTTTTCCTTAATAAATTATCCGTCTGGGATTCAACTAGATTCATTTAATACACAATGTATTTTTGTTTATATACCTGACCGGCGCTTGTATGGTGTCGAACACAGTTAGTGATGGTAGACTAGAGCCTGAGTCTTAATAGACTTAATCATATAAGTATATTTTAAATATGAAAATGAGAGTACACACAGCATATTGTCATTGTGATTTTTTGGCTTTAATGTTTTGGTAAATCAGAAGGTAATATTTAAATGAGTAATGACAGCTACTTTGATGATGCCGGCCGGTATCTTATGAAGTCTAATACACGTTCTTGTTATTTTGGGATGTTACCACTTCAACAGCATTGAAGATGGAATTGCACTTTTAAGTATTAACACTGGGTCCCTGCAACTCTCTCTCTCACTCTCTGTCTCTCTGTCTCTCTCTCTCTCTCTCTCTCTCTCTCTCTCTCTCTCTCTCTCTCTCTCTCTCTCTCTCTCTCTCTCTCTCTCTCTCTCTCTCTCTCTCTCTCTCTCTCTCTCTCTCTCTCTCTCTCTCTCTCTCTCTCTCTCTCTCTCTCTGTCTCTCTCTCTCTCTCACTCTGTCTCTCTCTCTCTCTCACTCTGTCTCTCTCTCTCTCTCTCTCTCTCTCTCTCTCTCTCTCTCTCTCTCTCTCTCTCTCTCTCTCTCTCTCTCTCTCTCTCTCTCTCTCTCTCTCTCTCTGTCTCTCTCTCTCTCTCTCTCTCTCTCTCTCTCTCTCTCTCTCTCTCTCTCTCTCTCTCTCTCTCTCTCTCTCTCTCTCTCTCTCTCTCTCTCTCTCTCTCACTCTATCTCTCTCTCACTCTCTCCTCTATCTCTCCCTCTCTTCTCCTCTCTCTCTCTTCTCCTCTCTCTCTCTCTCTCTCTCTCTCTCTCTCTCTCTCTCTCTCTCACTCTATCTCTCCCTCTCTTCTCCTCTCTCTCGCTTCTCCTCTCTCTCTCTCTCTCTCTCTCTCTCTCTCTCTCTCTCTCTCTCTCTCTCTTCTCTCTCTCTCTCTCTCTCTCTCTCTCTCTCTCTCTCTCTCTCTCTCTCTCTCTCTCTCTCTCTCTCTCTCTCTCTCTCTCTCTCTCTCACACACCCTAAGGACAGGAATGTCTGGGTTCTAAAGCAGTAGGACTCACACAGAGATCCTGCATACAACGTCTCCATCACAGCCAAGATCTAATATCGTACAACCTGCCAGCGCTGCCATGGCAACCCGCCTTTCCCACAATGCAATCTCTCTTTTATTTAAGAACACCTGTCAGTAAGGTTCGGTCAGTGTGAAATAATATTTTCTCTGAGTCTTATCTTTTATGTGTTTTCTTTTGTCTGGTCGTATCAATTCCATATTTATTTGATGTCAAATGCTGATCTTTCTACCTTGTCATAGTGGTCGGACGCTAGCGTTGTGGGGAAAAGCTAAGCGTCAGTTTTATTCTATCCAACCCTCTCACCTGTGTCAACCCCTTGTGACCCCCCTTTCCTCCCTCATATCTCTCTCCTGCTACTCCTCCTTCTCCTCCATCTTCTCCTTCTTTTCCCTCTCCTCCCTCTTCTCCTTCTTTTCCCTCTCCTCCTTCTTTTCTCTCTCCTCCGTCTTCTCCTTCTCCCTCTTCTCCTTCTCCTCCCTCTTCTCCTTCTTTTCCCTCTCCTCCCTCTTCTCCTTCTTTTCCCTCTCCTCCGTCTTCTCCTTCTTTTCCCTCTCCTCCGTCTTCTCCTTCTCCTCCCTCTTCTCCTTCTCCTCCCTCTTCTCCTTCTCCTCCCTCTTCTCCTTCTTTTCCCTCTCCTCCCTCTTCTCCTTCTTTTCCCTCTCCTCCGTCTTCTCCTTCTTTTCCCTCTCCTCCGTCTTCTCCTTCTCCTCTCTCTTCTCATTCTTTTCCCTCTCCTCCCTCTTCTCCTTCTTTTCCCTCTCCTCCTTCTTTTCTCTCTCCTCCGTCTTCTCCTTCTTTTCCCTCTCCTCCGTCTTCTCCTTCTCCTCCCTCTTCTCCTTCTTTTCCCTCTCCTCCCTCTTCTCCTTATTTTCCCTCTCCTCCCTCTTCTCCTTCTTTTCCTTCTCCTCTCTCTTCTCCTTCTTTTCCCTCTCCTCCCTCTCCTCCTTCTTTTCTCTCTCCTCCGTCTTCTCCTTCTCCTCTCTCTTCTCCTTCTTTTCCCTCTCCTCCCTCTTCTCCTTCTTTTCCCTCTCCTCCTTCTTTTCTCTCTCCTCCGTCTTCTCCTTCTCCTCCCTCTTCTCCTTCTTTTCCCTCTCCTCCCTCTTCTCCTTCTTTTCCCTCTCCTCCTTCTTTTCTCTCTCCTCCGTCTTCTCCTTCTCCTCCCTCTTCTCCTTCTTTTCCCTCTCCTCCCTCTTCTCCTTCTTTTCCCTCTCCTCCGTCTTCTCCTTCTCCTCTCTCTTCTCCCTCTCCTCCCTCTCCTCCGTCTTCTCCTTCTCCTCTCTCTTCTCCTTCTTTTCCCTCTCCTCCTTCTTTTCTCTCTCCTCCGTCTTCTCCTTCTCCTCCCTCTTCTCCTTCTTTTCCCTCTCCTCCCTCTTCTCCTTCTTTTCCCTCTCCTCCCTCTCCTCCTTCTTTTCCCTCTCCTCCCTCTCCTCCGTCTTCTCCTTCTCCTCCCTCTTCTCCTTATTTTCCCTCTCCTCCCTCTCCTCCCTCTCCTCCGTCTTCTCCTTCTCCTCTCTCTTCTCCTTCTTTTCCCTCTCCTCCCTCTCCTCCTTCTTTTCCCTCTCCTCCGTCTTCTCCTTCTCCTCTCTCTTCTCCTTCTTTTCCCTCTCCTCCCTCTTCTCCTTCTTTTCCCTCTCCTCCGTCTTCTCCTTCTTTTCCCTCTCCTCCCTCTTCTCCTTCTTTTCCCTCTCCTCCCTCTTCTCCTTCTTTTCTCTCTCCTCCGTCTTCTCCTTCTCCTCCCTCTTCTCCTTCTCCTCCCTCTTCTCCTTCTTTTCCTCCCTCCCTCTTCTCCTTCTTTTCCCTCTCCTCCGTCTTCTCCTTCTCCTCCCTCTCTCCTTCTCCCTCTCCTCCCTCCTCCTTCTTTTCCTCTCCTCTTCCTCCTTCTTTTCCCTCTCCTCCCTCTCCTCCTCTTCTCCTTCTCCTCCCTCTCTCCTTATTTTCCCTCTCCTCCCTCTCCTCCCTTCTCCTTCTCCTCCCTCTCCTCCCTCTTCTCCTTATTTTCCCTCTCCTCCCTCTCCTCCCTCATATCTCTCTCCACCTCTTCTCCTCCCTCTTCTCCTTATTTTCCCTCTCTCCCTCTTCTCCTTCTTTTCCCTCTCCTCCCTCTCCTCCTCTTCTCCTTCTTTTCCCTCTCCTCCCTCTTCTCCTTCTTTTCCCTCTCCTCCCTCTTCTCCTTCTTTTCCCTCTCCTCCCTCTCCTCCCTTCTCCCTCTCCTCCCTCTTCTCCTTATTTTCCCTCTTCTCCTTCTTTCCCTCTCCTCCCTCTTCTCCTTCTTTTCCGTCTCCTCCTTCTCCTTCTTTTCCCTCTCCTCCCTCTTCTCCTTCTTTTTCCCTCTCCTCTTCTCCTTCTTTTTCCCTCTCCTCCCTCTTCTCCTCCTTCTTTTCCCTCTCCTCCCTCTCCTCCCTCTTCTCCTTCTTTTCCCTCTCCTCCCTCTCCTCCCTCTTCTCCTTCATTTCCCTCTTCTCCCTCTCATCCCTCTTCTCCCTCTTCTCCTTCTCTTCCCTCTTCTCCTTCTCCTCCCTCTCCTCCTTCTCCTCCCTCTCCTCCTTCTCCTCCCTCTTCTCCTTCTTTTCCCTCTTCTCCTTCTTCTCCTTCTCCTCCCTCTCCTCCTTCCTCCTTCCTCCTTCTCCTCCCTCCCTCCTTCTCCTCCCTCTTCTCCTTCTTTTCCCTCTCCTCCCTCTTCTCCTTCTCCTTCTTTTCTCTCTCCTCCGTCTTCTCCTTCTCCTCCCTCTTCCCTCTTTTCCCTCTCTCCCTCTTCTCCTTCTTTTCCTCCCTCCTTCTCCTTCTCCTCCCTCTTCTCCTTCTCCTCCCTCTTCTCCTTCTTTTCCCTCTCCTCCCTCTTCTCCTTCTTTTCCCTCTCCTCCGTCTTCTCCTTCTCCCCTCTTTCTCCCTCTCCTCCCTCTCCTCCGTCTTCTCCTTCTCCTCTCTCTTCTCCTTCTTCTTTCCCTCTCCTCCTTCTTTTCTCTCTCCTCCGTCTTCTCCTTCTCCTCCCTCTTCTCCTTCTTTTCCCTCTCCTCCCTCTTCTCCTTCTTTTCCCTCTCCTCCCTCTCCTCCTTCTTTTCCCTCTCCTCCCTCTCCTCCGTCTTCTCCTTCTCCTCCCTCTTCTCCTTATTTTCCTCTCCTCCCTCTCCTCCTCTCTCCTCCGTCTTCTCCTTCTCCTCTCTCTCTCCTCTTTCCTCTCCTCCCTCTCCTCCTTCTTTTCCCTCTCCTCCGTCTTCTCCTTCTCCTCTCTCTTCTCCTTCTTTTCCCTCTCCTCCCTCTTCTCCTTCTTTTCCCTCTCCTCCGTCTTCTCCTTCTTTTCCCTCTCCTCCCTCTTCTCCTTCTTTTCCCTCTCCTCCCTCTTCTCCTTCTTTTCTCTCTCCTCCGTCTTCTCCTTCTCCTCCCTCTTCTCCTTCTCCTCCCTCTTCTCCTTCTTTTCCCTCTCCTCCCTCTTCTCCTTCTTTTCCCTCTCCTCCGTCTTCTCCTTCTCCTCCCTCTCCTCCTTCTTTTCCCTCTCCTCCCTCTCCTCCTTCTTTTCCCTCTCCTCCCTCTCCTCCTTCTTTTCCCTCTCCTCCCTCTCCTCCGTCTTCTCCTTCTCCTCCCTCTTCTCCTTATTTTCCCTCTCCTCCCTCTCCTCCCTCTTCTCCTTCTCCTCCCTCTCCTCCCTCTTCTCCTTATTTTCCCTCTCCTCCCTCTCCTCCCTCATATCTCTCTCCACCTCCTTCTCCTCCCTCTTCTCCTTATTTTCCCTCTCCTCCCTCTTCTCCTTCTTTTCCCTCTCCTCCCTCTCCTCCCTCTTCTCCTTCTTTTCCCTCTCCTCCCTCTTCTCCTTATTTTCCCTCTCCTCCCTCTCCTCCCTCTTCTCCTTCTTTTCCCTCTCCTCCCTCTCCTCCCTCTTCTCCCTCTCCTCCCTCTTCTCCTTATTTTCCCTCTTCTCCTTCTTCTCCCTCTCCTCCCTCTTCTCCTTCTTTTCCGTCTCCTCCTTCTCCTTCTTTTCCCTCTCCTCCCTCTTCTCCTTCTTTTCCCTCTCCTCCCTCTCCTCCCTCTTCTCCTTCTTTTCCCTCTCCTCCCTCTCCTCCCTCTTCTCCTTCTTTTCCCTCTCCTCCCTCTCCTCCCTCTTCTCCTTCTTTTCCCTCTCCTCCCTCTCCTCCCTCTTCTCCTTCATTTCCCTCTTCTCCCTCTCATCCCTCTTCTCCCTCTTCTCCTTCTCTTCCCTCTTCTCCTTCTCCTCCCTCTCCTCCTTCTCCTCCCTCTCCTCCTTCTCCTCCCTCTTCTCCTTCTTTTCCCTCTTCTCCTTCTTCTCCTTCTCCTCCCTCTCCTCCTTCTCCTCCCTCTCCTCCTTCTCCTCCCTCTTCTCCTTCTTTTCCCTCTTCTCCTTCTCCTCCTTCTCCTCCCTCTCCTCCTTCCCCTCCCTCATATCTCTCTTCTCCTCCTTCTCCTCCCTCTTCTCCTTCTTTTCTCTCTCCTCCCTCTTCTCCCTCTTCTCATTATTCTCCCTCTCCTCCCTCACATCCCTCCTTATCACAGAATCTCACAGGGTGAGGAGTACCACTGTTGACTCGGCTCTAGTCCCTGTTAATGCCTCTCCATGTTAATGTCTCCTCCATGTCAGACCACCCAGCTCCCAGCCTCTGACCCACCTCCGCCTGACACCCAAGTCACCTCAATAGAGGATAGAGGGGACCCCAAAAAGATGGAGTCATCCAAAACCAATAGACACCTCCACTCTGGGTTGAGAGGTCCAACAGAGGTTCTGTTAAAAGAAGACATGAATAGAAAGGGTGGTGACAGTCTCGAGTGGTGAGTCCCCCACCCACCCCTTGGTGTCACACAATAGCGACACCGCGAGAGCTTTGAGCCCCGAGACGGGAGAATCTCGAGATGCCTGCTTCTGACTTTTCAAGCTTTGGCTGAGCAAACGTCACCCTCCCTCCCCCCCTATTTCTCAGCACCCTCCACAATAATCTCCAGATTACTCCTACTAATTAAAACTTGGACAAGCAGCTCCCCTCCCCTCCCCCTCGAGCCGTCAGGTCCCTAAAGAGGGAGAACAAACACAGAGGGAGTGGAACACA
>NC_068429.1:7938420-7975920 GCF_023373465.1 Oncorhynchus keta | reverse complement strand
GCACCCTAGGAGCAAGTCTCAGAGTCTGCTGTTGGCCCCCTCCTGGGAGCGGGCCTCGGAGATCATTATAGCATCAAAGAGACATTTAAAAGAAGAGGAGGAAGGGGAACAAAATGTTTGAGAATAATAATTGAACGGAAAATCACTCCCTCATCACGGACAGCTTATCAAATCGGTTTTAGCGTCAGCCAGACCACTAGAAAGGTGTCCCTCTAACCTAGGACAGCCGTAACAGAGTGTCGCTACTGTCTGCTGGCTTTCTCTCATATGTTGACTGGTCAACATAATGGTTCACTGACCTCTCATTGGTTGCATCCCAAATGGCATCCTATTGGACCAGAGCTCCATGGGCCCTGGGTGAAAGTAGAGGCTGTAGGGTGGCCATTTTGGGACGCAGACTTGGTTTTCTCTCTCTCTCTTTCTCATATTTTTATATATGTATATAATGTATACATATATAAAAATATACAGTGTATTTAGTTATTTATTTAGTCAGCCACCAATTGTGCAAGTTCTCCCACTTAAAAAGATGAGAGAGGCCTGTAATTTTCATCATAGGTACACTTCAACTATGACAGACAAAATGAGAAAAAAAATCCAGAATATTACATTGTAGGATTTTTAATTAATTAATTAATTTTAAGAGGATCCTCTGTCATACACTCGTTACCTGTATTAATGGCACCTGTTTGAACTTGTTATCAGTATAAAAGACACCTGTCCACAATCTCAAACAGTCACACTCCAAACTCCACTATAGCCAAGACCAAAGAGTTGTCAAAGGACACCAGAAAAAAAATTGTAGACCTGCACCAGGCTGGGAAGACTGAATCTGCAATAGGTAAGCAGCTTGGGGCTCCACGCAAGATCTCAACCCGTGGGGTCAAAATGATCACAAGAACGGTGAGCAAAAATCCCAGAACCACACGGGGGGACCTAGTGAATGACCTGCAGAGAGCTGGGACCAAAGTAACAAAGCCTACCATCAGTAACACTCAACACCGCCAGGGACTCACATCCTGCAGTGCCAGACGTGTCCCCCTGCTTAAGCCAGTACATGTCCAGGACCGTCTGAAGTTTGCTAGAGAGCATTTGGATGATCCAGAAGAAGATTGGGAGAATGTCATATGGTCAGATGAAACCAAAATATAACATTTTGGTAAAAACTCAACTCGTTGTGTTTGGAGGACAAAGAATGCTGAGTTGCATCCAAAGAACACCATACCTACTGTGAAGCATGGGGGTGGAAACATCATGCTTTGGGGCTGTTTTTCTGCAAAGGGACCAGGACGACTGATCCGTGTAAAGGAAAGAATGAATGGGGCCATGTATCGTGAGATTTTGAGTGAAAACCTCCTTCCATCAGCAAGGGCATTGAAGATGAAATGTGGCTGCGTCTTTCAGCATGACAATGATCCCAAACACACCGCCCGGGCAACGAAGGAGTGGCTTCGTAAGAAGCATTTCAAGGTCCTGGAGTGGCCTAGCCAGTCTCCAGATCTCAATCCCATAGAAAATCTTTGGAGGGAGTTGAAAGTCCATGTTGCCTAGCAACAGCCCCAAAACATCACTGCTCTAGAGGAGATCTGCATGAATGGGCCAAAATACCAGCAACAGTGTGTGAAGACTTACAGAAAACATTTGACCTCTGTCATTGCCAACAAAGGGTATATAACAAAGTATTGAGATACACTTTTGTTGTTGACAAAAAACATATTTTCCACCATAATTTGCAAATAAATTCATTAACAATCCTACAACGTGATTTCCTGGATTTTTTCTTTCTCATTTCGTCTGTCATAGTTGAGGTGTACCTATGATGAAAATTACAGGTCTCTATCATCTTTTTAAGTGGGAGAACTTGCACAATTGGTGGCTGACTAGATACTTTTTTGCCCCACTGTATAATATATAATAATAATATATATAATAATAATAAATATTAATAATATATACTGGTAATGCATTACGTTACATCTTTATATCTTTACTTGATGAGAAAGTTTGACCAATGATATACAGTATGTACATATCATGACTATTTAATTCCTAAGGTCTTCAATCTTGAGAGAGAGAGAGAGAGAGAGAGAGAGAGAGAGAGAGAGAGAGAGAGAGAGAGAGAGAGAGAGAGAGAGAGAGAGAGAGAGAGAGAGAGAGAGAGAGAGAGAGAGAGAGAGAGAGAGAGAGAGAGAGAGAGAGAGAGAGAGAGAGAGAGAGAGAGATGAAAAGCCAGAGAGAAAGCAATGATCTCAGTGGGGAGTCTGTTGTCAACCATCCTTGGGGATTAACTCTCCATTCCCAAACAGAGACTGACTAGAGACAGCCAGACTCCTCGTGCAGAGAGAGAAAGAGCTGGGTAGCGTCCTGTGTCAATATTGATGCTGCTGGGACGTTGGGGCAACCCTGGTGGTGGGAGGCCACAGAGACGAATTCTCAAGCCAAATATCTAGCGGGTGGGTGTGTGTGTGTTACCCGAGCAAACACAACAACGTTATGCCTCTAACTTCATCAAAATGAAGCCTAGTTATGGCACTCAACTTGCTTCAGAAATAAGCGATTGGGATTTAATATCAGTGAAATCGTGTGCTTTGGTGTGTGGGCTGGGATGGGGGATGGATAAGGATCTATATCAATCCTGGACACAAACAAACACACAGACATCAGATGTACAACAAACAAGACCTATGTTGACTTGTGTGTCCTGGTCAGTACTTTAGTCACCTTCATCACAGTGTGTCCTGGTCAGTACTTTAGTCACCTTCATCACGGTGTGTCCTGGACAGTACTTTAGTCACCTTCATCACAGTGTGTCCTGGTCAGTACTTTAGTCACCTTCATCACAGTGTGTCCTGGTCAGTACTTTAGTCACCTTCATCACGGTGTGTCCTGGTCAGTACTTTAGTCACCTTATATATATATGCCATTTAGCAGACGCTTTTATCCAAAGCGGTCATGTGTACATTCTGGGGTGGTCCCGGGAATCGTACCCTGGCGTTAGCACCTGCTCTACCAACTGAGCTGACGGTGTGTCCTGGTCAGTACTTTAGTCACCTTCATCACGGTGTGTCCTGGTCAGTACTTTAGTCACCTTCATCACGGTGTGTCCTGGTCAGTACTTTCGTCACCTTCATCACGGTGTGTCCTGGTCAGTACTTTAGTCACCTTCATCACAGTGTGTCCTGGTCAGTACTTTAGTCACCTTCATCACGGTGTGTCCTGGTCAGTACTTTCGTCACCTTCATCACGGTGTGTCCTGGTCAGTACTTTAGTCACCTTCATCACAGTGTGTCCTGGTCAGTACTTTCGTCACATTCATCACGGTGTGTGCTGGTCAGTACTTTAGTCACCTTCATCACGGTGTGTCCTGGTCAGTACTTTAGTCACCTTCATCATGGTGTGTCCTGGTCAGTACTTTAGTCACCTTCATCACGGTGTGTCCTGGTCAGTACTTTAGTCACCTTCATCACGGTGTGTCCTGGTCAGTACTTTAGTCACCTTCATCACGGTGTGTCCTGGTCAGTACTTTAGTCACCTTCATCACGGTGTGTCCTGGTCAGTACTTTAGTCACCTTCATCACGGTGTGTCCTGGTCAGTACTTTAGTCACCTTCATTACAGTGTGTCCTGGTCAGTACTTTAGTCACCTTCATTACAGTGTGTCCTGTGTTTCTGTTCATTTCATTTACGTTTCTGGTCAGTTTCTGTTCATTTGAAAGATGAGGAAGATCTTTTGTCATATTGTGAGCCAGTTCCAGTAATTCAGAAGGTTGATTGTGTCCCTTTTTACTACATTGTGTTACTCGATACAGGGGGCTGCTCCAGAAAGCTCAGTGAGTTTAGCAAGCTAACTGTCCCCAATATTCTGAAATAACTTCTGCAGAGTCATTAGACCAGCTCTGGGTTAATGTAGGAACCTCTGCAGAGTCATTAGACCAGCTCTGGGTTAATGTAGGAACCTCTACAGAGTCATTAGACCAGCTCTGGGTTAATGTAGGAACCTCTACAGAGTCATTAGACCAGCTCTGGGTTAATGTAGGAGCCTCTGTAGAGTCATTAGACCAGCTCTGGGTTAATGTAGGAGCCTCTGCAGAGTCATTAGACCAGCTCTGGGTTAATGTAGGAACCTCTGTAGAGTCATTAGACCAGCTCTGGGTTAATGTAGGAGCCTCTGTAGAGTCATTAGACCAGCTCTGGGTTAATGTAGGAACCTCTGTAGAGTCATTAGACCAGCTCTGGGTTAATGTAGGAGCCTCTGTAGAGTCATTAGACCAGCTCTGGGTTAATGTAGGAACCTCTGTAGAGTCATTAGACCAGCTCTGGGTTAATGTAGGAGCCTCTGTAGAGTCATTAGACCAGCTCTGGGTTAATGTAGGAACCTCTGTAGAGTCATTAGACCAGCTCTGGGTTAATGTAGGAACCTCTACAGAGTCATTAGACCAGCTCTGGGTTAATGTAGGAACCTCTGTAGAGTCATTAGACCAGCTCTGGGTTAATGTAGGAGCCTCTGTAGAGTCATTAGACCAGCTCTGGGTTAATGTAGGAGCCTCTGTAGAGTCATTAGACCAGCTCTGGGTTAATGTAGGAACCTCTGTAGAGTCATTAGACCAGCTCTGGGTTAATGTAGGAACCTCTATAGAGTCATTAGACCAGCTCTGGGTTAATGTAGGAACCTCTGTAGAGTCATTAGACCAGCTCTGGGTTAATGTAGGAGCCTCTGTAGAGTCATTAGACCAGCTCTGGGTTAATGTAGGAACCTCTACAGAGTCATTAGACCAGCTCTGGGTTAATGTAGAAACCTCTACAGAGTCATTAGACCAGCTCTGGGTTAATGTAGGAACCTCTGCAGAGTCATTAGACCAGCTCTGGGTTAATGTAGAGTCATTAGACCAGCTCTGGGTTAATGTAGGAACCTCTACAGAGTCATTAGACCAGCTCTGGGTTAATGTAGAGTCATTAGACCAGCTCTGGGTTAATGTAGGAACCTCTACAGAGTCATTAGACCAGCTCTGGGTTAATGTAGGAACCTCTGTAGAGTCATTAGACCAGCTCTGGGTGAGGGAGATGCAACCAACTTCCCTTTTACGTCAAGCCCGAGCCCCCTCCTCGCTCATACAGACCGGGCAGGCTCACCCTCCCCCTCAAAGACGCGATTCCTTCAGAGGCCAAACTTGGAAAGGTATTAAAGTAGGATTAGCTTCCCCCACAGTGCAGTGCTTGTGTCATTCAAAGGGCTCTGTTTTGGAGAGCCGACCCTGTTTGATTGTGACTAGCAGCCGGAGTCTGAGTGAGGGGGCCATGCACAGAGAAGAGGTGGATTTAACCCCCAATCTGTACACACACACACACACACACATCCCTTTACCCCAGTCCAGCGTTCACTGTTAATTCCCCCTTCTTCAGTTCTTCAGAGAAGGCTTTACTTCTCCTACCAGCTTCAGTGAACCTCTTTCTCCTCTCGGCCCCCTCGCTCGCTCCCCTCATGGAGAGGGTGGGGTGGGTCGGTTGCCATAGTGGGAGCGTCACGCATTGGATATTCTGAACCGACCTCGTTGAGAATGGAGCTCAGGAGGCCCCAACGCTGGGGGAAAAGTCTGGATTATACTCCAGGACAATGCCGGACAGAAAGATTCCTCAAGGGGCAAAATAGGAATTACAGGCCCCGTAATAATGCAAGGTGACAGAGAGAGGAAGTGGGAAAATAATGTCCTACAAGATTAGTCAGTTTGGTAAAAGGGTAAGAGAAGAAGGGAGAGAATAGAAAGCAAACTGATTCCATCCGGATGGGGAGTTGTAAGCACTTCCCTAAATTGTATGGAAGTCTCCGTTTTAACCTTTCACCTTTTAATTCCATTTGATTTGACTGGCTGGGATTCTGATATGTCTTTGGCCTGATTGTGACAGCATGCATAGCCCCGTCCTAAATCCTTTGTCAAGGGAAAGTTTGTAAACTATGAGAATGAACTAGGGCTTGGCGGTGTACTGTATTTAACAATATACCCGTATTGATGCACAGACCGGTCTGGGCGGTGTACTGTATTTAACAATATACCCGTATTGATGCACAGACCGGTCTGGGCGGTGTACTGTATTTAACAATATACCCGTATTGATGCACAGACCGGTCTGGGCGGTGTACTGTATTTAACAATATACCCGTATTGATGCACAGACCGGTCTGGGCGGTGTACTGTATTTAACAATATACCCGTATTGATGCACAGACCGGTCTGGGCGGTGTACTGTATTTAACAATATACCCGTATTGATGCACAGACCGGTCTGGGCGGTGTACTGTATTTAACAATATACCCGTATTGATGCACAGACCGGTCTGGGCGGTGTACTGTATTTAACAATATACCCGTATTGATGCACAGACCGGTCTGGGCGGTGTACTGTATTTAACAATATACCCGTATTGATGCACAGACCGGTCTGGGCGGTGTACTGTATTTAACAATATACCCGTATTGATGCACAGACCGGTCTGGGCGGTGTACTGTATTTAACAATATACCCGTATTGATGCACAGACCGGTCTGGGCGGTGTACTGTATTTAACAATATACCCGTACCGGTTGTACTGTATTTAACAATATACCCGTATTGATGCACAGACCGGTCTGGGCGGTGTACTGTATTTAACAATATACCCGTATTGATGCACAGACCGGTCTGGGCGGTGTACTGTATTTGCAAGACCGGTCTGGGGTGTACTGTAATATACCCGTATTGATGCACAGACCGGTCTGGGCGGTGTACTGTATTTAACAATATACCCGTATTGATGCACAGACCGGTCTGGGCGGTGTACTGTATTTAACAATATACCCGTATTGATGCACAGACCGGTCTGGGCGGTGTACTGTATTTAACAATATACCCGTATTGATGCACAGACCGGTTTAGGCGGTGTACTGTATTTAACAATATACCCGTATTGATGCACAGACCGGTCTGGGCGGTGTACTGTATTTAACAATATACCCGTACAGACCGGTTGACTGCAACAATATACCCGTATTGATGCACAGACCGGTCTGGGTGGTGTACTGTATTTAACAATATACCCGTATTGATGCACAGACCGGTCTGGGCGGTGTACTGTATTTAACAATATACCCGTATTGATGCACAGACCGGTCTGGGCGGTGTACTGTATTTAACAATATACCCGTATTGATGCACAGACCGGTCTGGGCGGTGTACTGTATTTAACAATATACCCGTTTGATGCACAGACCGGTCTGGGCGGTGTACTGTATTTAACAATATACCCGTATTGATGCACAGACCGGTCTGGGCGGTGTACTGTATTTAACAATATACCCGTATTGATGCACAGACCGGTCTGGGCGGTGTACTGTATTTAACAATATACCCGATTGATGCACAGACCGGTCTGGGCGGTGTACTGTATTTAACAATATACCCGTATTGATGCACAGACCGGTCTGGGCGGTGTACTGTATTTAACAATATACCCGTATTGATGCACAGACCGGTCTGGGCGGTGTACTGTATTTAACAATATACCCGGATGCACAGACCGGTCTGGGCGGTGTACTGTATTTAACAATATACCCGTATTGATGCACAGACCGGTCTGGACGGTGTACTGTATTTAACAATATACCCGTATTGATGCACAGACCGGTCTGGGCGGTGTACTGTATTTAACAATATACCTGTATTGATGCACAGACCGGTCTGGGCGGTGTACTGTATTTAACAATATACCCGTATTGATGCACAGACCGGTCTGGGCGGTGTACTGTATTTAACAATATACCCGTATTGATGCACAGACCGGTCTGGGCGGTGTACTGTATTTAACAATATACCCGTATTGATGCACAGACCGGTCTGGGCGGTGTACTGTATTTAACAATATACCCGTATTGATGCACAGACCGGTTTGGGCTTTTACTTCACCCTTTAATGCTATTTGAATGTTTTGGTTTATTAAATGTGATACGCCGTGTGTAACGACCATTTTTATAGTTTACTTCCCTACTTGAGTCATCTCTCTCAGCTCTCTCTCCATGCTGCTTTCAACACAGAACGAAGCCACGCCCCCTGACACTCAAGGAGAGCATTTGTTGTTCCTCGACTATGAGACACTTGCGTTCAGTCTGCATGGTCAATGCAGCACATGGAACAATGTTGATAACAACGATGCTGGTTTCACTTTTCTTCTTAATATAAACCAACTGGCGTTCTATAATTCTACTATCAGTTTGTGTTTCTTACATCTGCAAACAGCTAGCTTGTCTTTTCTTAGCAAGTTGGCCCTAAATCTTGTTAGCTGCTAATTGTTAGCCACTAATGCTAATCGCTAGCTAGCTAATAAATGTACTGAGTAAGAGCAAACGTAATTAGCTATATAGCCTGATAATACCAGTGTTGGTGTAGACCTTAATCAGCATTTTGTTTGTGCACCAGTATCTTCTAAATCAAAGAGGAAGACGTGAAGCAAGAATATGTTAGCTAAGAAGTAATTAACGGAAAACATTCAATGTAGCCAAAAAATATAGGGTCCCCTAGGAAACACTTGTCAACACTTTGGTTCCTACCCTGTCACAATAACTCCCCCCTGGCATTTTCATTCGTTGTCATGTCAAACAACACTGTATTCAAAGTGCCCACTAATATATTCTAACTTTTGAATTAGAATAATTATTCTATTTCCATGATTCCAACAGTTCACCCAAGTGGTGTGCTCTAAAACACAATTGCAACATTTGGTTAAAAATAAAAAATAAGGCCTGGATTGTTTGCCCAGATTGTGCAGCCCTATGTGGCAGTGTGTAAATTCTATCCATTGAGTGCAAGAAATGCAGAAATATTGAATTGAACGGTATAAACCAATCAGAATGGAGAAAGACCCATTTGACATCACTTATAATGTATGTGTTGCCAACCTAGGGGTCACGCAGAACTCATAAAGCAAATGTCTAACTTTTAAAAACATCAAAAACCGTCCAATTTGTTTTAAATAGCGTGATATTTTGGCCGTATCGCCAAGCCCTAGAATGAACTGTGGAAGAAAGCATTTTAATAATGTTCTCTAGCTCTCTTTATTACACTCTATTTTATTTCTCTCTCACAGCCCTTCTTTCCAACCTCCCCGCCCTCTCTCACTCAAACCCTTAGTGTACTCATCAGCCCTGAGGTGCTGTGATATTACAGATGCTGATCACGTTATTAAACAAAGTCTCTGCGGGTCATTATCATACGAAGGAGTTGCCATGAGGCAGACGTCAGAGCCGGTTGTAATCCACACACACCATGGGGCATCCACCCTCAGCTCTGTCCCACCCCGGCCTCGCTGGGGCACCTGCCTGTAATATTCATGAAGCAGGATAATTGGTTTGGGACTCGGGACAGCATGGAACAGCAGCTGCCTGTGGGAGAGGTAGCTGGTAACAGCAGCTGCCTGTGGGAGAGGTGGCTGGTAACAACAGCTGCCTGTGGGAGAGGTGGCTGGTATCAGCAGCTGCCTGTGGGAGAGGTGGCTGGTAACAGAATGTTCTGTAGATGTATGGACTCCGGCAATTGTTACTGAGTGGACTATCCTAGCTAAATTAATAAAATGTCATTACATTAAATGTAGATTTTGTAGTATCAGACATGCTATCGGGTGGTGGATTGACTATGGGAAACAGGATGACCATTTACCCTTATATTGTATTTGTCAAATTGGTGTCAGAAGTGGGATCCAATGTGCCACAGTTCAGGCTATATTTATAACTGTCTGATCAAATGTTTTGCACATGGGAACATTTTATCCCTGTTTAACTTTTTTGTTGGACGGATGAAAAGTCATAGTACCATGCTGCTGCTGCCGCCTAACCATCAGGCCTTGTTGCGATGCAAATGTACCATCTCGAAACATTTAACACTGCTTCCCCCTAAACCCCCCCCCCCCCCACCCCCACCCCCACGTGAAGGCCCTCCTCCTTTCCCAAACGCTAATGCCCACCGTCGGGCTCAAGCGGAGCATCGCGCTGGGGGGGTTTAGGGGGGAGCAGTGTTAAATGTTTTGAGATGATACATTTGCATCACAACAAGGCCTTATGGGTAGGCAGCAGCAGCAGCATAGTGGGGGGGCGTTCGGCTGTGCTTTTACAGTTGAGCGGGTGTCAAAAGGCTAAGGGGTCGCAGTGGGTAGCCTGCTAGCCAAGCATAGCCCAGTCCTACTCTGTCACATGTAGCAAACAGAATGTTACATGGGGAATTAACAAAACATTATTATTATTTTTTTTGCCACTAGTCCTATGTTTGTTTGGCTCATTCAGTTAAATTGTTATTTTAGAGCCTACAGGAGTATAAAAACTAACATTTATGATTGACATTATACTACTCGCAGTAAATAGTAGTAATAACTGTACTGCTAAGAACAATATATCTGCAGTTGTTACAACCATTGGTCGTCACAAATAATTCAAGACTACTCCAACAATCTGTTCCAACTCTGGTCTCATCACCTATGCTTTCCCCTCTTGTCTCCCCAGGCTGTTTGCCACCAAGTGCAGTGGTTGCCTGGAGAATATAGCTCCTACTGAGTTTGTGATGCGTGCCCTGGAGTGTGTGTACCACCTGGGCTGTTTCTGCTGCTGCGTGTGCGACAGGCAGCTGTGCAAAGGAGACGAGTTTGTCCTCAAGGAGGGCCAGCTGCTCTGCAAGAGCGACTACGAGAGGGAGAAGGAACTGCTCAGCTCCATGAGCCCTGATGCCTCAGATTCAGGTAAAAAGTACAACTCTCCTTAAGTTTCCTCAGTGGCGCGCTGTGCCCTGTTCCACAGATGTGCGGGCTTCTCCTATCTGTTCCTCTGGTTCTTCCTTTTCCAAATAATGATGCAGCTTGCCAAACCAGTTAGTAGCACTTTATTCTTTAGATACCACCACACATTTTTTTGCGCAGTATCCTTACAAACTATCTTTTCTGATTTTAATACAGTGATGATGATATCTATCCCAGGACTTCAACTACTGTATGGGAACTGTTGATGAGATGGGCACCAGGCCAATAGTAGTGCACTATATAGGACATCAGGAGCCTTTTGGGACACAGACAGGGGTCATTCAAACCAGACAGGGGTTATTAAACCAGACAGGGGTTATTAAACCAGACAGGGGTCATTCAAACCAGACAGGGGTTATTCAAACCAGACAGGGGTTATTAAACCAGACAGGGGTTATTAAACCAGACAGGGGTTATTAAACCAGACAGGGGTTATTAAACCAGACAGGGGTTATTAAACCAGACAGGGGTTATTAAACCAGACAGGGGTTATTAAACCAGACAGGGGTTATTAAACCAGACAGGGGTTATTAAACCAGACAGGGGTTATTAAACCCAGGGGGCTTATTTAACATATTATGAATGTGTTTAACCATAGACAGGGGTTTTAAATATCATTGATATTAAATACATGATCGGAGTCAAACATTTGGCTAAATGGAAGAAGTTGAAAGATAACTAATAACAGTAAGAAAGTCCTGGAAATAATGAAGGGGGTTCCATTGAATAGATGTAACAATGATCTTCCATTATGTACTCTAGTGTGGATACAGGTCAGTAGAAACAGTGGGGAAAACCAAAGAAACAGCCATGCTGTTTCAGTTCTGTCAACGAGTCACATTGGTGCTGCTGGCTTCCGGGTTGGATGCGCGCTGTGTTAAGAAGCAGTGTGGCTTGGTTGGGTTGTGTATCGGAGGACGCATGACTTTCAACCTTTGTCTCTCCCGAGCCCGTACGGGAGTTGTAGCGATGAGACAAGTTAGTAGCTACTACAACAATTGGATACCACGAAATTGGGGAGAAAAAGGGGTAAAAAAATTTTTTAAATTAATTAAAATTTTAAAAAAGAAGGCAAGATTTAAAACCTCTTAAAGGATCCGCCCCTTCCCCCTATTTGAAATGAATGTAGTAGAGAATGAATGTAGGAGAATTTAACACATTAGATCTGGTAAAAGATAATACAAAATGAAATGCAAGAGAAAGGCCATAATGTATTATTCCAGCATAGGCGCAATTTTGATTTTGACCACTAGATGTCAGCAGTGTATGTGCAAAGTGTTACTGATCCAATGAACCATTGCATTTCTGTTCAAAACGTTATATCAAAACTGCCCAAAGGTGCCTAATTGGTTTATTAATACATTTTCAAGTTCATAACTGTGCACTCTCCTCAAACAATAGCATGGTATTATTTCACTGTAATAGCTACTGTAAATTGGACAGTGCAGTGAGATTAACAAGAATTTAAGCTTTCGGCCAATATCAGATATGTCTATGTACTGGGAAATGTTCTAGTTACTTACAACCTCTTGCTAATCGCATTAGCCTACGTTAGCTCACCCGTCCCGCGGGGGACCCACCGGGACCCACCGATGCTGTTAAATCACCAAAGAACTGCAGACAAGCTCTCCCATGCCTATCAATGTAGTGTATATATCGATATGGATGATTTCCCTTTACGGTTATATAACAGTATCCTCTGCACATTTATTTTCAATAAAAATCCTGCTGCTGGATGTAGTCGTCAAGGGTTAGTCGTCATTTGTGTTGCGTTTAGAAAACCTGTTCAACAATGTTTCAATGACAATGCTTTTTGGGTTGTAATTTCCTTTTGCAGAGAAGAGTGAAGCTGAGGAGCTGGACGGGAAGCCTGAGAAGGGCTCTGGGGGCCAGGGGAAGGGCAGTGACGACGGCAAAGACCCTCGCCGTCCCAAACGGCCACGCACCATCCTGACCACACAGCAGAGGAGAGCCTTCAAGGCGTCCTTCGAGGTGTCCTCCAAACCCTGCCGGAAGGTAACCACCTTACAGTCTGACGAAACAGATACAGATCCTATCACTCACAAGAGGAGATGATGTCATAGACCTGCGTAGCTCTAGTATGTTCCAATAATGGCAACCATCTTGGTCAGGAAATAGATTAAATTGGACTGAATTTAATACTGTGCCATGAACTTTAGAGCCCATCCGAATTTAGGCCGTTCCTACTACTATATTGTTGTGTCTTACCAAATAACAATGTGTCTACCACTTCTAGAAGATACTACTAAGATATTACTACTCGTGTATTAAATATTCAATAAAATGTCATTAAGAATTTAAACAACTATATTCAGACACTTATCATACAACCCCCTTTTATCGACTTTATCAAAAGTATAATGTATTTGAAATACTTTCGACCACCTCTTACTCCCTTTGTAAGAAAGCTTTACAAGAGGGGGATGAAACGTGTCCGTTTTGACTTCTCCCCCCAGGTTAGAGAGACGCTGGCGGCAGAGACGGGCCTTAGTGTCCGTGTTGTCCAAGTGTGGTTCCAGAACCAAAGAGCCAAGGTGAGATCTACCTGAACGATGTCTAAAAAGCTGCTCCCCAAATGAAGCAGGACGGAAAATACAATCACTTTTAATAAACATTTCAACAGTCAACTTGCAATGATCAGGGTTTTAGGGCTCCTTAATGCTACTCTATTCACAGTCCCATGTTGGCATTAGCTATTCTCTATACGTTGCACGATACGGCCCAAAGGGCTTTGGTCAAAAGTAGTGCTCTATATAGGGAATAAGGGTGCTATTTGGGATGTAGCGTAAGATTCACCGAAGTATGAACCATATTGTCTATACATGTTGGTCAAGCTTATGCGTCTGTTATTAACCAGCATTGTGTTTTATTTGTAGATGAAGAAGCTAGCCCGGAGACAGCAACAACAGCACGAGCAGCAGAACTCCCAAAGGCTTGGCCAAGGTAGGTTTCTCTAGTTGTGAGTGTTGTGTGTCTGTATGTCTGTTTGTTTAGTGTGTGTGCACGTCAACGTGTGGTTGCATATGTGTGTGTGCCCAAGAGGTGAACTGGCTGAGAGTGTGGTTTGGACAGGAGATGGAATAACTGGGCAGGTCTTCTGCATTATGATGAGACTTCACTCGTTCTAGAATACTCCTAGAATACCTTATGAGACTTCACTGGTTCTAGAATACTCCTAGAATACCTTATGATGAGGCTTCCCTGGTTCTAGAATACTCCTAGAATACCTTATGAGACTTCACTGGTTCTAGAATACTCCTAGAATACCTTATGATGAGACTTCATTGGTTCTAGAATACTCCTAGAATACCTTATGAGACTTCACTGGTTCTAGAATACTCCTAGAATACCTTATGATGAGACTTCATTGGTTCTAGAATACTCCTAGAATACCTTATGAGACTTCACTGGTTCTAGAATACTCCTAGAATACCTTATGATGAGACTTCACTCGTTCTAGAATACTCCTAGAATACCTTATGATGAGACTTCATTGGTTCTAGAATACCTTATGAGACGTCACTGGTTCTAGAATACTCCTAGAATACCTTATGATGAGACTTCACTGGTTCTAGAATACTCCTAGAATACCTTATGAGACTTCACTGGTTCTAGAATACTCCTAGAATACCTTATGATGAGACTTCATTGGTTCTAGAATACTCCTAGAATACCTTATGAGACTTCACTGGTTCTAGAATACTCCTAGAATACCTTATGATGAGACTTCACTGGTTCTAGAATACTCCTAGAATACCCTATGAGACGTCACTGGTTCTAGAATACTCCTAGAATACCTTATGAGACTTCACTGGTTCTAGAATACTCCTAGAATATCCACATTGTAGTAGAACTCTCACACAAGTCAAGGCCAGAGAGATTCCTTATCAAGACCGTTTCAAGCGCCTCAGTTGGAGTGCGGATCTAGGATCAGGTCCCACTTTTCCATATAATATGATCTTAAAACTGATCCTAGATCAGCACTCCTACTCTGAGACGCTTGACAGTGGTGAATGGTCCTGACCAGGGTGAGACAGGACAGGGGTCAAAGCCAGTGGTGAATGGTCCTGACCAGGGTGAGACAGGACAGGGGTCAAAGCCAGTGGTGAATGGTCCTGACCAGGGTGAGACAGGACAGGGGTCATTCCAGTGGTGAATGGTCCTGACCAGGGTGAGACAGGACAGGGGTCATTCCAGTGGTGAATGGTCCTGACCAGGGTGAGACAGGACAGGGGTCAAAGCCAGTGGTGAATGGTCCTGACCAGGGTGAGACAGGACAGGGGTCAAAGCCAGTGGTGAATGGTCCTGACCAGGGTGAGACAGGACAGGGGTCATTCCAGTGGTGAATGGTCCTGACCAGGGTGAGACAGGACAGGGGTCAAAGCCAGTGGTGAATGGTCCTGACCAGGGTGAGACAGGACAGGGGTCAAAGCCAGTGGTGAATGGTCCTGACCAGGGTGAGACAGGACAGGGGTCATTCCAGTGGTGAATGGTCCTGACCAGGGTGAGACAGGACAGGGGTCATTCCAGTGGTGAATGGTCCTGACCAGGGTGAGACAGGACAGGGGTCATTCCAGTGGTGAATGGTCCTGACCAGGGTGAGACAGGACAGGGGTCATTCCAGTGGTGAATGGTCCTGACCAGGGTGAGACAGGACAGGGGTCATTCTAGTGGTGAATGGTCCTGACCAGGGTGAGACAGGACAGGGGTCATTCCAGTGGTGAATGGTCCTGACCAGGGTGAGACAGGACAGGGGTCATTCCAGTGGTGAATGGTCCTGACCAGGGTGAGACAGGACAGGGGTCAAAGCCAGTGGTGAATGGTCCTGACCAGGGTGAGACAGGACAGGGGTCATTCCAGTGGTGAATGGTCCTGACCAGGGTGAGACAGGACAGGGGTCAAAGCCAGTGGTGAATGGTCCTGACCAGGGTGAGACAGGACAGGGGTCAAAGCCAGTGGTGAATGGTCCTGACCAGGGTGAGACAGGACAGGGGTCAAAGCCAGTGGTGAATGGTCCTGACCAGGGTGAGACAGGACAGGGGTCATTCCAGTGGTGAATGGTCCTGACCAGGGTGAGACAGGACAGGGGTCATTCCAGTGGTGAATGGTCCTGACCAGGGTGAGACAGGACAGGGGTCAAAGCCAGTGGTGAATGGTCCTGACCAGGGTGAGACAGGACAGGGGTCATTCCAGTGGTGAATGGTCCTGACCAGGGTGAGACAGGACAGGGGTCATTCCAGTGGTGAATGGTCCTGACCAGGGTGAGACAGGACAGGGGTCATTCCAGTGGTGAATGGTGTGTTATTATTAACCACCAGAGTCCTGACCCGTACATCTTCTGTTTCCACCACTGTGATATTACTGGGCGTGTGTATGGGTTTGTGTGTGCGTATATTACTGGGCGTGTGTATGGGTTTGTGTGTGCGTGCGTGAAGTCGCTGCCCAGTATCAAACTCCCAACTCAGCAGATTTGTGACAGCAACTCACTGTTTGAATTAAGGGTAGCATTTTATATAGAGTATTATAAACCGGGTAGTTCCTCCTCGGGCCTTATTGCTTAATTATAAACCGGGTAGTTCCCCCTCAGGCCTTATTGCTTAATTATAAACCTGTGTAGATCCCCCTCGGGCCTTATTGCTTAATTATAAACAGGGTGGTCCTCCTCGGGCCTTATTGCTTAATTATAAACCGGGTAGTTCCTCCTCGGGCCTTATTGCTTAATTATAAACCGGGTAGTTCCTCCTCGGGCCTTATTGCTTAATTATAAACCGGGTAGTTCCTCCTCGGGCCTTATTGCTTAGTTATAAACCAGGTAGTTCCTCCTCGGGCCTTATTGCTTAATTATAAACCGGGTAGTTCCTCCTCGGGCCTTATTGGTTGATTATAAACCGGGTAGATCCCCCCTCTGGCCTTATTGCTTAATTATAAACCGGGTAGTTCCCCCTCAGGCCTTATTGGTTAATTATAAACCGGGTAGTTCCTCCTCAGGTCTTATTGGTTAATTATAAACCGGGTAGATCCCCCTCGGGCCTTATTGCTTAATTCTAAGTCTATAGTGTCGCAGTATATAACACACAACTCTACTCTTACTTTTGCGCTTTAGGATAAAAATTGTATCGAACACCCAAATACAAGCTAAGTAATGTAGACGCTTAAGTGCTAAGAAGCATCCAGGTGTCTTGAGTCCATATTTGACCTAATATTGAGTCGGTGGTCATGTTTTGTTTCTATTCTGGATTTCTGGACTTTCTATTCCTTCACCTTTGATATTGATAATAAATCACCGTAGCAGTCGGGAGCCGAACTGATAACACCAACACACTGGCTCACACTTGAGACTGCACGAGACTGCACGAGACTGCAAGAGACTGCACGAGACTGCACGGGACTGCATGGGACTGCATGGGACTGCATGAGACTGCATGGGACTGCATGAGACTGCATTGTTGAGACTGCATGAGACTGCATGAGACTGCATGAGACTGCATGAGACTGCATGAGACTGCATGAGACTGCATGAGACTGCATGAGACTGCATGAGACTGCATGAGACTGCATGAGACTGCATTGTTGAGACTGCATGAGACTGCATTGTTGAGACTGCATGAGACTGCATGAGACTGCATGAGACTGCATGAGACTGCATGAGACTGCATGAGACTGCATGAGACATGAGACTGCATGAGACTGCATGAGAGACTGCATGAGACTGCATGAGACTGCATGAGACTGCATGAGACTGCATGAGACTGCATTGTTGAGACTGCATGAGACTGCATGAGACTGCATTGTTGAGACTGCATGAGACTGCATGAGACTGCATGGGACTGCATGGGACTGCATGAGACTGCATGAGACTGCATGAGACTGCATGAGACTGCATGAGACTGCATGAGACTGCATGAGACTGCATGAGACTGCATGAGACTGCATTGTTGAGACTGCATGAGACTGCATGAGACTGCACGAGACTGCATGTTTAAAGATGGCTGCAAAACTGAGGTCATTTGGGTGATAGTGTTGATTGGAATCATATCAAAGCCAGGGGTTATCAAGTGTGATCAGCTCGGCTCCCCATCGCTGTGGTGCTTTGTTGAGGACAGGATATGAGAGACGGAGTAATAAGTGCTCAGCACCTCCGAAAGTACAAGTAGCGGCTTCTGCGAATGGGCTGCCATGTCAATAATGTGATCTAATAACCAGGGTTTATAACCACCTGAGTCACCCAGTGTAGTTAACTAAAATGAGCCCTGTAGTTAACTAAATGAGCTCTGGGACGTGCTGAAGTTGTGACTAATAACATTTAGTGAGAACTGAGGACCTAACAATCCAAACGGAAAACTTTGAAATCTGCGTACACACACACACACACACACACACACACACACACACACACACACACACACACACACACACACACACACACACACACACACACACACACACACAACATGTTAGTGTTTTTGAAAGTATATCAATCTTAAAATCTTTTTTCATGTCATGTATATTTCGGACCCCAGTAAGATTAGCTGTCTACATTGGGATCCTAATCAATCAAATCACATGTTGTAAGAATAGGTGAATAGGTTAAGGACATAAGAGATATATGTATGCCTGTATGTCTCTGTCCCCTCCAGAAGAGATATTCACCTGTATGTCTCTGTCCCCTCCAGAAGATATATTCACCTGTATGTCTCTGTCCCCTCCAGAAGAGATATTCACCTGTATGTCTCTGTCCCCTCCAGAAGAGATATTCACCTGTATGTCTCTGTCCCCTCCAGAAGAGATATTCACCTGTATGTCTCTGTCCCCTCCAGAAGAGATATTCACCTGTATGTCTCTGTCCCCTCCAGAAGAGATATTCACCTGTATGTCTCTGTCCCCTCCAGAAGAGATATTCACCTGTATGTCTCTGTCCCCTCCATAAGAGATATTCACCTGTATGTCTCTGTCCCCTCCATAAGAGATATTCACCTGTATTGTCTCTGTCCCCTCCAGAAGAGATATTCACCTGTATGTCTCTGTCCCCTCCAGAAGAGATATTCACCTGTATGTCTCTGTCCCCTCCAGAAGAGATATTCACCTGTATGTCTCTGTCCCCTCCAGAAGAGATATTCACCTGTATGTCTCTGTCCCCTCCAGAAGAGATATTCACCTGTATGTCTCTGTCCTCCCTCCAGAAGATATATTCACCTGTATGTCTCTGTCCCCTCCAGAAGAGATATTCACCTGTATGTCTCTGTCCCCTCCAGAAGAGATATTCACCTGTATGTCTCTGTCCCCTCCAGAAGAGATATTCACCTGTATGTCTCTGTCCCCTCCAGAAGAGATATTCACCTGTATGTCTCTGTCCCCTCCAGAAGAGATATTCACCTGTATGTCTCTGTCCCCTCCAGAAGATATATTCACCTGTATGTCTCTGTCCCCTCCAGAAGATATATTCACCTGTATGTCTCTGTCCCCTCCAGAAGAGATATTCACCTGTATGTCTCTGTCCCCTCCAGAAGATATATTCACCTGTATGTCTCTGTCCCCTCCAGAAGATATATTCACCTGTATGTCTCTGTCCCCTCCAGAAGATATATTCACCTGTATGTCTCTGTCCCCTCCAGAAGAGATATTCACCTGTATGTCTCTGTCCCCTCCAGAAGAGATATTCACCTGTATGTCTCTGTCCCCTCCAGAAGTGATGTCGGGTCGGATGGAGGGCCTGCTGAGCTCCTACACCCCCCTGGGCCCCCCTCAGCAGCAGCAGCTAGTGGCTATGGAGCAGAACGGATACGGTAACGATCCCTTCCAGCATGGACTCACCCCGCCACAGATGCCCGGAGACCACATGAACCCATACGGTGAGGACAGCAGCACATAGTCAAGTCATACAGACAGTGTACACCCCCCCCCACCCACACACACACACACACACACACACACACACACACACACACACACACACACACACACACACACACACACACACACACACACACACACACACACACACACACACACACACACACTAAACACACACCTCCACACACAGTGGTCTAATTAGCTTGGTCACATTATGAATCATGTAGGCTCACCTCATAAGAATAACATGGCATGGCTGAATACCCTGTTGCCCTGGGAGATAATCCCCCTCCCCCCGGCCCTGACATCAGGTAGTTGCATATGTGTGTAGCATATTGTACAATTGGCCTCAAGATTCCTGTCTGTCTGGTGAATTGGTATTCTGTGAGCCGATGGTCTTCAGATGGTCTTCAGGCTACAGCTTTGTCCAAACCATCACCACTGTCTCATCCCCTAACGCTCACCCAAATTATGTCATCCTTCACCAAACCCTTGGTCCTTACGACCCCCCACCCGCCCACCCACACACACACACACACACACACACACACACACACACACACACACACACACACACACACACACACACACACACACACACACACACACACACACACACACACACACACACACACACGTGTACTGGTTTTATTGCTGCGAAGGCTAACCAATAATGTGTGTGTCTGATTAAAAATGTATGGGCCATCAAGCTGTCTGTGTCCTGATGTAACGGTGTCATTTAGATCCAAAGTACCAGCAACACCCAGGAGAGAAGTCTCCTCGTCGCTGCAATTAAATACTGGTGCCATGAACTAAGAAAAGAACACACAGTCTCTGGTTGTGTTCCCACAGTGTCCCCGTAACACTCATTATCTTCTGCCGTGTGCCATCTTTATTGAGGCTTTGGAAGCACTTTGATTCAGGTGGCAATAGGTACAATCAGAGATATTGCAGCCCACACATTCCCCATTAACAGTGAACGTTCATCCCAGCTGATTTAAAGTTATTGCCACGGCCAAACCACAAACATTAACTGTGTTTTTTTGGGGGGGCGGGGGGTGTGTTCTTTATCAGTTTAGTTTTTTTTGTGTAAACATCTCCCTCCCCCGTGTTTATTTATTTGAGCAACTAGTTCACATAGCCTCACTCATAGCTCTGTTTGTCTTTGCTTCTGTCTCTCTTCTCTAACAGGAAATGACTCCATTTTCCACGACATCGACAGCGACACGTCCCTCACCAGCCTCAGCGACTGTTTCATGGCGGCGTCCGACATTGGCTCCCTGCAGGTGCGGGTGGGGAACCCCATCGACCGTCTCTACTCCATGCAGAGCTCTTACTTTGCCTCCTGAAAGTCAACCCTGAACCGAAGGGGGTTGGGGATGGAGGGATGGAGGGAGGGATGGAAGGATGGAGGGAGGGAGGGAGTGAGGGAGGGGTGCGGATGAGGGGGATACTCCGTACATAACTGTACAGCCATAAAACAAACTTTTGCCTCAAGAAAATAACTGAAGGGGAAAAACGGAAAGGTACCACGCAAAAATAATCTCCACTGATTGGCTTGTAGCCAGGAACTAGGAGAGAAGGACAAACATGAAGACATAATTGGACACTTTTCCCCGTGTATTGGAGAAACAGGGGGACCTTAAACTACAACATGGTTAAGAACGGTATTAGAGAAACAGGGGGACCTTAAACTACAACATGGTTAAGAACGGTATTAGAGAAACAGGGGGGACCTTAAACTACAACATGGTTAAGAACGGTATTAGAGAAACAGGGGGGACCTTAAACTACAACATGGTTAAGAACGGTATTAGAGAAACAGGGGGACCTTAAACTACAACATGGTTAAGAACGGTATTAGAGAAACAGGGGGACCTTAAACTACAACATGGTTAAGAACGGTATTAGAGAAACAGGGGGACCTTAAACTACAACATGGTTAAGAACGGTATTAGAGAAACAGGGGACCTTAAACTACAACATGGTTAAGAATGGTATTAGAGAAACAGGGGGACCTTAAACTACAACATGGTTAAGAACGGTATTAGAGAAACAGGGGACCTTAAACTACAACATGGTTAAGAACGGTATTAGAGAAACAGGGGGACCTTAAACTACAACATGGTTAAGAACGGTATTAGAGAAACAGGGGACCTTAAACTACAACATGGTTAAGAACGGTATTAGAGAAACAGGGGGACCTTAAACTACAACATGGTTAAGAACGGTATTAGAGAAACAGGGGGACCTTAAACTACAACATGGTTAAGAACGGTATTAGAGAAACAGGGGGACCTTAAACTACAACATGGTTAAGAACGGTATTAGAGAAACAGGGGGACCTTAAACTACAACATGGTTAAGAACGGTATTAGAGAAACAGGGGGACCTTAAACTACAACATGGTTAAGAACGGTATTAGAGAAACAGGGGGACCTTAAACTACAACATGGTTAAGAACGGTATTAGAGAAACAGGGGGGACCTTAAACTACAACATGGTTAAGAACGGTATTAGAGAAACAGGGGGACCTTAAACTACAACATGGTTAAGAACGGTATTAGAGAAACAGGGGGGACCTTAAACTACAACATGGTTAAGAACGGTATTAGAGAAACAGGGGGACCTTAAACTACAACATGGTTAAGAACGGTATTAGAGAAACAGGGGGACCTTAAACTACAACATGGTTAAGAACGGTATTAGAGAAACAGGGGGACCTTAAACTACATGGTTAAGAACGGTATTAGAGAAACAGGGGGGACCTTAAACTACAACATGGTTAAGAACGGTATTAGAGAAACAGGGGGGACCTTAAACTACATGGTTAAGAACGGTATTAGAGAAACAGGGGGACCTTAAACTACATGGTTAAGAACGGTATTAGAGAAACAGGGGGACCTTAAACTACAACATGGTTAAGAACGGTATTAGAGAAACAGGGGGACCTTAAACTACAACATGGTTAAGAACGGTATTTGAGAAACAGGGGGGACCTTAAACTACAACATGGTTAAGAACGGTATTAGAGAAACAGGGGGACCTTAAACTACAACATGGTTAAGAACGGTATTAGAGAAACAGGGGGACCTTAAACTACTACATGGTTAAGAACGGTATTAGAGAAACAGGGGGGACCTTAAACTACAACATGGTTAAGAACGGTATTAGAGAAACAGGGGGACCTTAAACTACAACATGGTTAAGAACGGTATTAGAGAAACAGGGGGACCTTAAACTACAACATGGTTAAGAACGGTATTAGAGAAACAGGGGGACCTTAAACTACAACATGGTTAAGAACGGTATTAGAGAAACAGGGGGACCTTAAACTACAACATGGTTAAGAACGGTATTAGAGAAACAGGGGGACCTTAAACTACAACATGGTTAAGAACGGTATTAGAGAAACAGGGGGACCTTAAACTACAACATGGTTAAGAACGGTATTAGAGAAACAGGGGGACCTTAAACTACAACATGGTTAAGAACGGTATTAGAGAAACAGGGGGACCTTAAACTACAACATGGTTAAGAACGGTATTAGAGAAACAGGGGGACCTTAAACTACAACATGGTTAAGAACGGTATTAGAGAAACAGGGGACCTTAAACTACAACATGGTTAAGAACGGTATTAGAGAAACAGGGGACCTTAAACTACAACATGGTTAAGAACGGTATTAGAGAAACAGGGGGACCTTAAACTACAACATGGTTAAGAACGGTATTAGAGAAACAGGGGGACCTTAAACTACAACATGGTTAAGAACGGTATTAGAGAAACAGGGGGACCTTAAACTACAACATGGTTAAGAACGGTATTAGAGAAACAGGGGGACCTTAAACTACAACATGGTTAAGAACGGTATTAGAGAAACAGGGGACCTTAAACTACAACATGGTTAAGAACGGTATTAGAGAAACAGGGGGGACCTTAAACTACAACATGGTTAAGAACGGTATTAGAGAAACAGGGGGACCTTAAACTACATGGTTAAGAACGGTATTAGAGAAACAGGGGGGACCTTAAACTACAACATGGTTAAGAACGGTATTAGAGAAACAGGGGGACCTTAAACTACAACATGGTTAAGAACGGTATTAGAGAAACAGGGGGACCTTAAACTACAACATGGTTAAGAACGGTATTAGAGAAACAGGGGGACCTTAAACTACTACATGGTTAAGAACGGTATTAGAGAAACAGGGGACCTTAAACTACAACATGGTTAAGAACGGTATTAGAGAAACAGGGGGGACCTTAAACTACTACATGGTTAAGAACGGTATTAGAGAAACAGGGGGACCTTAAACTACAACATGGTTAAGAACGGTATTAGAGAAACAGGGGGGACCTTAAACTACAACATGGTTAAGAATGGTATTAGAGAAACAGGGGGACCTTAAACTACAACATGGTTAAGAACGGTATTAGAGAAACAGGGGGACCTTAAACTACATGGTTAAGAACGGTATTAGAGAAACAGGGGGGACCTTAAACTACTACATGGTTAAGAACGGTATTAGAGAAACAGGGGGACCTTAAACTACAACATGGTTAAGAACGGTATTAGAGAAACAGGGGGGACCTTAAACTACAACATGGTTAAGAACGGTATTAGAGAAACAGGGGGACCTTAAACTACATGGTTAAGAACGGTATTAGAGAAACAGGGGGGACCTTAAACTACTACATGGTTAAGAACGGTATTAGAGAAACAGGGGGGACCTTAAACTACAACATGGTTAAGAACGGTATTAGAGAAACAGGGGAGGACCTTAAACTACAACATGGTTAAGAACGGTATTAGAGAAACAGGGGGACCTTAAACTACAACATGGTTAAGAACGGTATTAGAGAAACAGGGGGACCTTAAACTACAACATGGTTAAGAACGGTATTAGAGAAACAGGGGGACCTTAAACTACAACATGGTTAAGAACGGTATTAGAGAAACAGGGGGACCTTAAACTACAACATGGTTAAGAACGGTATTAGAGAAACAGGGGGACCTTAAACTACAACATGGTTAAGAACGGTATTAGAGAAACAGGGGGGACCTTAAACTACAACATGGTTAAGAACGGTATTAGAGAAACAGGGGGACCTTATACTACAACATGGTTAAGAACGGTATTACAGAAACAGGGGGACCTTAAACTACAACATGGTTAAGAACGGTATTACAGAAACAGGGGGACCTTAAACTACTACATGGTTAAGAACGGTATTGGAGTGATTTCTGCAAGATGTTTGTGAAAAAAATGATTATAATAATGTCGTTGCATCTCTGCTCAGAAGAATACTTATTTAAGTCCACATTTGTGTGTATATATAATGAAATGGAAATATTTGTTTGACCTGAATTCTAAAAGGGGAAAATATATATGTATTATTGTCCAAGTCACTGATTTTGAAATAGTCAGTGAACCAGTAGAGGACTCAATAGGCATTCAGCTGTGTGTCCAAGCTTTATCAACGGGAACCTTCTCTGAGCATGTGTCCAAGTGAACCTTTCCTAAAAGCATAGACTTTTTTAAAAAATAAATAAATAAATAAACTATGTATAACACCAAATTGAGTATATTACGATGTTCAAAGTTGGTATATGCTGATCATGTTTCTTTATCAACACTACAACAACCATAAATCATTTTGATAATATACATTAAGCTTCTGGGATGTGTGATATTAAAGAGAGTTTGTGAAAGACAGAATGTTTTTTTTTTTTAATTGTTTTGTTTTAAGTGTATATAGTATATGTGGAACATTCTCAAAAACAAAGCAGTTTTGCATGTTGAAATGGACAACAATCTATTTATTATTAAAGGACAACATGCTAAGTGGTACTTCAAAAATGGAAAAGCTTTATTTAAAAAGACAAAGATCCCAGTGTAAAGTAGTGACAAGAAGAAGCGTTATAATTCATTTCTGTCCTTTTGATTATGAAATTTATAGTAGTATTTTTGTTGTGTAAATTAGTATCACTGTGCTATTTATTTGTCACAAGCTCACTGAGACCTTGTCGAGAGTGCATTTTTATTGCTACAATTTGCTAAATTACCAAAGTTTGTTGGTACTACAAAATAAACTCTGAAAAACCCCAGTTCCTATTTCTTGTCTTCCTTAATATTCTTCTTAAACATTTTTCAATGACATACTGGATCTGAGAACGACACATTTAAATTCACAACCTAAATGTGAAAATGTAAGGCCATTAGATGTAGGCCTATTCAGTCTATTCTATAATCATTCATATGAAAGATGGCAAGTAAATATCTGCACCATATCTTGTAAGGAAGAAGAGAAGAAAAAAAAGAATGAAGCATATCTTTCAGGTAATTAACCAACAAACACTCACATTGGAAGGGTAATAACAAATGACAGATCAATGACAGTATGTTGCACAAGGTGCTCTGTTCCCCCACGGTGGATCTCTGACCCAGGTCAACCCTGACAATAAGAGCCTGAGACGCTTTAAGAGAAACTATGGCCATCAGACATGGCATGGTACCCATGGGGCCTTGCGTAATCAGGACAGGCTAATAGCTGCCTCTACAGAGAATGATCGCTAAAAGATGAGTCTTCTCATAAGCCCCTGTCGGACCAACTGTGGGCAGGGAACAGGCAGTGTTTGATCACTCACTAGGGAACCCGAGGGGGGCGAGAGGTCAGGACAGCTGTTTATTAAACTCACTTTGTAATGGTGGTCTCGTGAGGACCATAAACTAACCCACGACATGGCCTCGTGTTGAGGCCCTGTGTGGCCAGGCAAGGCTAGGCTAGGTTTAGTTTATTAGGATCCCCGTTAGCTCTAGCTTGGCTTCCTGAACTCGTTAGGAACTCGCCTTTCATCTCATATCAATCAGTCTATGACAAACAGAAAGTGTTTTGTTTAAAATCTCTGAGATATTTTAGATTACTAGATGAAATTCGATCTGTGAACGTGCTAAACCGATGAAAACACTCTTTCCTGTTACGATGTAAGGATTCCAGGCATATGCCATTGTTAGTGGCTGTGAAGTAGGGTTCTACCAGGAGTTGATGGACAGTCTGAAGAGCGAATTAAATGGGAGGAGGGACATCTTGCTTCAAGTGGTGTCAGATTTCACATCTTGCTTCATACAGGCAGAAGAGACACTCTCCTGTGTCTGGGAGAATCAGGTCCACCGTTCAATGCAAGCCATTTCAATCTATGGTTTCCACAGATTGATTTATAGCTGAAAGTGTCAGTCAGAACCGGTACCAAAACCAGGTCCTCTAATCAGGGAACTTTACTTTGAAAGAGGTTTTAAGGTGCTCCAAAATCTGGTCCCATAGTTTTTTGTCATTTATCTTGTTTTAGTATTTTTTCAGCTGAGCAGTCCGACTTGTTTGCCACCTTTTATAGCATCATTTGTTTGAACCGTAAACATTTTCAATTCATCATCGATCCAGAGGGGCTCCAATAGTTCAATTCATCTTCGATCCAGAGGGCTCTAATAGTTCAATTCATCATCGATCCAGAGGGCTCTAATAGTTCAATTCATCATCGATCCAGAGGGCTCTAATAGTTCAATTCATCATCGATCCAGAGGGCTCTAATAGTTCAATTCATCATCGATCCAGAGGGGCTCTAATAGTTCAATTCATCATCGATCCAGAGGGCTCTAATAGTTCAATTCATCATCGATCCAGAGGGGCTCTAATAGTTCAATTCATCATCGATCCAGAGGGCTCTAATAGTTCAATTCATCATCCAGAGGCTCTAATAGTTAAATTCATCAGAGAGGGCTCATCAATCGATCCAGAGGGCTCTAATAGTTCAATCGATCCAGAGGGCTCTAATAGTTCAATTCATCATCGATCCAGAGGGCTCTAATAGTTCAATTCATCATCGATCCAGAGGGCTCTAATAGTTCAATTCATCATCGATCCAGAGGGCTCTAATAGTTCAATTCATCATCGATCCAGAGGGCTCTAATAGTTCAATTCATCATCGATCCAGAGGGTTCAATTCATCATCGATCCAGAGGGCTCTAATAGTTCAATTCATCATCGATCCAGAGGGCTCTAATAGTTCAATTCATCATCGATCCAGAGGGGCTCTAATAGTTCAATTCATCATCGATCCAGAGGGCTCTAATAGTTCAATTCATCATCGATCCAGAGGGCTCTAATAGTTCAATTCATCATCGATCCAGAGGGGGCTCTAATAGTTCAATTCATCATCGATCCAGAGGGCTCTAATAGTTCAATTCATCATCGATCCAGAGGGGCTCTAATAGTTCAATTCATCATCGATCCAGAGGGCTCTAATAGTTCAATTCATCATCGATCCAGAGGGCTCTATCTAATAGTTCAATTCATCATCGATCCAGAGGGCTCTAATAGTTCAATTCATCATCGATCCAGAGGGCTCTAATAGTTCAATTTCATCATCGATCCAGAGGGGCTCTAATAGTTCAATTCATCATCGATCCAGAGGGCTCTAATAGTTCAATTCATCATCGATCCAGAGGGGCTCTAATAGTTCAATTCATCATCGATCCAGAGGGCTCTAATAGTTCAATTCATCATCGATCCAGAGGGGCTCTAATAGTTCAATTCATCATCGATCCAGAGGGCTCTAATAGTTCAATTCATCATCGATCCAGAGGGCTCTAATAGTTCAATTTCATCATCGATCCAGAGGGGCTCTAATAGTTCAATTCATCATCGATCCAGAGGGCTCTAATAGTTCAATTCATCATCGATCCAGAGGGCTCTAATAGTTCAATTCATCATCGATCCAGAGGGCTCTAATAGTTCAATTCATCATCGATCCAGAGGGCTCTAATAGTTCAATTCATCATCGATCCAGAGGGCTCTAATAGTTCAATTCATCATCGATCCAGAGGGGCTCTAATAGTTCAATTCATCATCGATCCAGAGGGCTCTAATAGTTCAATTCATCATCGATCCAGAGGGCTCTAATAGTTCAATTCATCATCGATCCAGAGGGCTCTAATAGTTCAATTCATCATCGATCCAGAGGGGCTCTAATAGTTCAATTCATCATCGATCCAGAGGGCTCTAATAGTTCAATTCATCATCGATCCAGAGGGCTCTAATAGTTCAATTCATCATCGATCCAGAGGGCTCTAATAGTTCAATTCATCATCGATCCAGAGGGCTCTAATAGTTCAATTCATCATCGATCCAGAGGGCTCTAATAGTTCAATTCATCATCGATCCAGAGGGCTCTAATAGTTCAATTCATCATCGATCCAGAGGGCTCTAATAGTTCAATTCATCATCGATCCAGAGGGCTCTAATAGTTCAATTCATCATCGATCCAGAGGGCTCTAATAGTTCTAATAGTTCAATTCATCATCGATCCAGAGGGGCTCTAATAGTTCAATTCATCATCGATCCAGAGGGCTCTAATAGTTCAATTCATCATCGATCCAGAGGGCTCTAATAGTTCAATTCATCATCGATCCAGAGGGCTCTAATAGTTCAATTCATCATCGATCCAGAGGGGCTCTAATAGTTCAATTCATCATCGATCCAGAGGGCTCTAATAGTTCAATTCATCATCGATCCAGAGGGCTCTAATAGTTCAATTCATCATCGATCCAGTTCAGGGGGCTCTAATAGTTCAATTCATCATCGATCCAGAGGGGCTCTAATAGTTCAATTCATCATCGATCCAGAGGGGCTCTAATAGTTCAATTCATCATCGATCCAGAGGGCTCTAATAGTTCAATTCATCATCGATCCAGAGGGCTCTAATAGTTCAATTCATCATCGATCCAGAGGGCTCTAATAGTTCAATTCATCATCGATCCAGAGGGCTCTAATAGTTCAATTCATCATCGATCCAGAGGGCTCTAATAGTTCAATTCATCATCGTTCAATCCAGAGGGGCTCTAATAGTTCAATTCATCATCGATCCAGAGGGCTCTAATAGTTCAATTCATCATCGATCCAGAGGGGCTCTAATAGTTCAATTCATCATCGATCCAGAGGGGCTCTAATAGTTCAATTCATCATCGATCCAGAGGGCTCTAATAGTTCAATTCATCATCGATCCAGAGGGGCTCTAATAGTTCAATCCAGAGGGCTCATCATCGATCCAGAGGGGCTCTAATAGTTCAATTCATCATCGATCCAGAGGGCTCTAATAGTTCAATTCATCATCGATCCAGAGGGGGCTCTAATAGTTCAATTCATCATCGATCCAGAGGGCTCTAATAGTTCAATTCATCATCATCCAGAGGGCTCGTTCATCCAGAGGGGCTCTAATAGTTCAATTCATCATCGATCCAGAGGGCTCTAATAGTTCAATTCATCATCGATCCAGAGGGCTCTAATAGTTCAATTCATCATCGATCCAGAGGGGCTCTAATAGTTCAATTCATCATCGATCCAGAGGGGCTCTAATAGTTCAATTCATCATCGATCCAGAGGACTCTAATAGTTCAATTCATCATCGATCCAGAGGGCTCTAATAGTTCAATTCATCATCGATCCAGAGGGGCTCTAATAGTTCAATTCATCATCGATCCAGAGGACTCTAATAGTTCAATTCATCATCGATCCAGAGGGCTCTAATAGTTCAATTCATCATCATCGGGGCTCCAGAGGGCTCTAATAGTTCAATTCATCATCGATCCAGAGGGGCTCTAATAGTTCAATTCATCATCGATCCAGAGGGGCTCTAATAGTTCAATTCATCATCGATCCAGAGGGCTCTAATAGTTCAATTCATCATCGATCCAGAGGGGTTCAATCTAAGAGGGGCTAGTTCAATTCATCATCGATCCAGAGGGGCTCTAATAGTTCAATTCATCATCGATCCAGAGGGCTCTAATAGTTCAATTCATCATCGATCCAGAGGGGCTCTAATAGTTCAATTCATCATCGATCCAGAGGGCTCTAATAGTTCAATTCATCATCGATCCAGAGGGCTCTAATAGTTCAATTCATCATCGAGAGGGCTCTAATCCAGAGGGGAGGGCTCTAATAGTTCTAATAGAGGGCTTAATAGTTCAATTCATCATCGATCCAGAGGGCTCTAATAGTTCAATTCATCATCGATCCAGAGGGCTCTAATAGTTCAATTCATCATCGATCCAGAGGGCTCTAATAGTTCAATTCATCATCGATCCAGAGGGCTCTAATAGTTCAATTCATCATCGATCCAGAGGGCTCTAATAGTTCAATTCATCATCGATCCAGAGGGAGCTCTAATAGTTCAATTCATCATCGATCCAGAGGGCTCTAATAGTTCAATTCATCTAATAGTTCAATTCATCATCGATCCAGAGGGCTCTAATAGTTCAATTCATCATCGATCCAGAGGGGCTCTAATAGTTCAATTCATCATCGATCCAGAGGGCTCTAATAGTTCAATTCATCATCGATCCAGAGGGCTCTAATAGTTCAATTCATCATCGATCCAGAGGGCTCTAATAGTTCAATTCATCATCGATCCAGAGGGCTCTAATAGTTCAATTCATCATCGATCCAGAGGGCTCTAATAGTTCAATTCATCATCGATCCAGAGGGCTCTAATAGTTCAATTCATCATCGATCCAGAGGGCTCTAATAGTTCAATTCATCATCGATCCAGAGGGCTCTAATAGTTCAATTCATCATCGATCCAGAGGGGCTCTAATAGTTCAATTCATCATCGATCCAGAGGGCTCTAATAGTTCAATTCATCATCGATCCAGAGGGCTCTAATAGTTCAATTCATCATCGATCCAGAGGGGCTCTAATAGTTCAATTCATCATCGATCCAGAGGGCTCTAATAGTTCAATTCATCATCGATCCAGAGGGCTCTAATAGTTCAATTCATCATCGATCCAGAGGGCTCTAATAGTTCAATTCATCATCGATCCAGAGGGTTCTCTAATAGTTCAATTCATCATCGATCCAGAGGGCTCTAATAGTTCAATTCATCATCGATCCAGAGGGCTCTAATAGTTCAATTCATCAAGAGGGCTAGTTCAATTCATCATCGATCCAGAGGGCTCTAATAGTTCAATTCATCATCAGAGGGCTCTAATAGTTCAATTCATCATCGATCCAGAGGGCTCTAATAGTTCAATTCATCATCGATCCAGAGGGCTCTAATAGTTCAATTCATCATCGATCCAGAATAGGGTTCTCTCTAATAGTTCAATTCATCATCGATCCAGAGGGCTCTAATAGTTCAATTCATCATCGATCCAGAGGGGCTCTAATAGTTCAATTCATCATCGATCCAGAGGGCTCTAATAGTTCAATTCATCATCGATCCAGAGGGCTCTAATAGTTCAATTCATCATCGATCCAGAGGGCTCTAATAGTTCAATTCATCATCGATCCAGAGGGCTCTAATAGTTCAATTCATCATCGATCCAGAGGGCTCTAATAGTTCAATTCATCATCGATCCAGAGGGCTCTAATAGTTCAATTCATCATCGATCCAGAGGGCTCCATCATCGATCCAGGGGCTCTAATAGTTCAATTCATCATCGATCCAGAGGGCTCTAATAGTTCAATTCATCATCGATCCAGAGGGCTCTAATAGTTCAATTCATCATCGATCCAGAGGGCTCTAATAGTTCAATTCATCATCCAGATCCAGAGGGCTCTAATAGTTCAATTCATCATCCAGATCCAGAGGGCTCTAATAGTTCAATTCATCATCGATCCAGAGGGCTCTAATAGTTCAATTCATCATCGATCCAGAGGGCTCTAATAGTTCAATTCATCATCGATCCAGAGGGCTCTAATAGTTCAATCTCATCAGTTCAATAGTTCATCATCATCGATCCAGAGGGGCTCTAATAGTTCAATTCATCATCGATCCAGAGGGCTCTAATAGTTCAATTCATCATCGATCCAGAGGGCTCTAATAGTTCAATTCATCATCGATCCAGAGGGGCTCTAATAGTTCAATTCATCATCGATCCAGAGGGCTCTAATAGTTCAATTCATCATCGAGAGGGCTCCAGTTCAGGGAGGGCTCTAATAGTTCAATTCATCATCGATCCAGAGGGGCTCTAATAGTTCAATTCATCATCGATCCAGAGGGGCTCTAATAGTTCAATTCATCATCGATCCAGAGGGCTCTAATAGTTCAATTCATCATCGATCCAGAGGGCTCTAATAGTTCAATTCATCATCGATCCAGAGGGGAGGGCTCTAATAGTTCAATTCATCATCGATCCAGAGGACTCTAATAGTTCAATTCATCATCGATCCAGAGGGCTCTAATAGTTCAATTCATCATCGATCCAGAGGGGCTCTAATAGTTCAATTCATCATCGATCCAGAGGGCTCTAATAGTTCAATTCATCATCGATCCAGAGGGCTCCAATAGTTCAATTCATCATCGATCCAGAGGGCTCTAATAGTTCAATTCATCATCGATCCAGAGGGCTCTAATAGTTCAATTCATCATCGATCCAGAGGGCTCTAATAGTTCAATTCATCATCGATCCAGAGGGCTCTAATAGTTCAATTCATCATCGATCCAGAGGGCTCTAATAGTTCAATTCATCATCGATCCAGAGGTTCAATTCATCATCGAAGAGGGCTAATAGTTCAATTCATCATCGATCCAGAGGGGCTCTAATAGTTCAATTCATCATCGATCCAGAGGGCTCTAATAGTTCAATTCATCATCGATCCAGAGGGGTTCAATTCATCAATAGTTCAATTTCATCATCATCGATCCAGAGGGCTCTAATAGTTCAATTCATCATCCAGATCCAGAGGGCTCTAATAGTTCAATTCATCATCGATCCAGAGGGGCTCTAATAGTTCAATTCATCATCGATCCAGAGGGCTCTAATAGTTCAATTCATCAATCGTTCATCCAGAGGGGCTCTAATAGTTCAATTCATCATCGATCCAGAGGGCTCTAATAGTTCAATTCATCATCGATCCAGAGGGCTCTAATAGTTCAATTCATCATCGATCCAGAGGGGCTCTAATAGTTCAATTCATCATCGATCCAGAGGGCTCTAATAGTTCAATTCATCATCGATCCAGAGGGCTCTAATAGTTCAATTCATCATCGATCCAGAGGGCTCTAATAGTTCATAGTTCAATAGTTCAATCATCATCGATCCAGAGGGCTCTAATAGTTCAATTCATCATCGATCCAGAGGGCTCTAATAGTTCAATTCATCATCGATCCAGAGGGCTCTAATAGTTCAATTCATCATCGATCCAGAGGGCTCTAATAGTTCAATTCATCATCGATCCAGAGGGGCTCTAATAGTTCAATTCATCATCGATCCAGAGGGGCTCTAATAGTTCAATTCATCATCGATCCAGAGGGCTCTAATAGTTCAATTCATCATCGATCCAGAGGGGCTCTAATAGTTCAATTCATCATCGATCCAGAGGGCTCTAATAGTTCAATTCATCATCGATCCAGAGGGCTCTAATAGTTCAATTCATCATCGATCCAGAGGGGCTCTAATAGTTCAATTCATCATCGATCCAGAGGGGCTCTAATAGTTCAATTCATCATCGATCCAGAGGGCTCTATCAATTCATCATCGATCCAGAGGGCTCTAATAGTTCAATTCATCATCGATCCAGAGGGCTCTAATAGTTCAATTCATCATCGATCCAGAGGGCTCTAATAGTTCAATTCATCATCGATCCAGAGGGCTCTAATAGTTCAATTCATCATCGATCCAGAGGGCTCTAATAGTTCAATTCATCATCGATCCAGAGGGGTTCAATTCATAATAGTTCAATTCATCATCGATCCAGAGGGCTCTAATAGTTCAATTCATCATCGATCCAGAGGGGCTCTAATAGTTCAATTCATCATCGATCCAGAGGGCTCTAATAGTTCAATTCATCATCGATCCAGAGGGCTCTAATAGTTCAATTCATCATCGATCCAGAGGGCTCTAATAGTTCAATTCATCATCGATCCAGAGGGCTCTAATAGTTCAATTCATCATCGATCCAGAGGGCTCTAATAGTTCAATTCATCATCGATCCAGAGGGCTCTAATAGTTCAATTCATCATCGATCCAGAGGGCTCTAATAGTTCAATTCATCATCGATCCAGAGGGGCTCTAATAGTTCAATTCATCATCGATCCAGAGGGCTCTAATAGTTCAATTCATCATCGATCCAGAGGGCTCTAATAGTTCAATTCATCATCGATCCAGAGGGCTCTAATAGTTCAATTCATCATCGATCCAGAGGGCTCTAATAGTTCAATTCATCATCGATCCAGAGGGGCTCTAATAGTTCAATTCATCATCGATCCAGAGGGCTCTAATAGTTCAATTCATCATCGATCCAGAGGGGCTCTAATAGTTCAATTCATCATCGATCCAGAGGGGTTCTTCAATAGTTCAATTCATCATCGATCCAGAGGGCTCTAATAGTTCAATTCATCATCGATCCAGAGGGCTCAATAGTTCATCATCGATCCAGAGGGGCTCTAATATCATTCAGAGGGCTCTAATAGTTCATCATCATCGATCCAGAGGGCTCTAATAGTTCAATTCATCATCGATCCAGAGGGCTCTAATAGTTCAATTCATCATCGATCCAGAGGGGCTCTAATAGTTCAATTCATCATCGATCCAGAGGGCTCTAATAGTTCAATTCATCATCGATCCAGAGGGCTCTAATAGTTCAATTCATCATCGATCCAGAGGGCTCTAATAGTTCAATTCATCATCGATCCAGAGGGGCTCTAATAGTTCAATTCATCATCGATCCAGAGGGCTCTAATAGTTCAATTCATCATCGATCCAGAGGGCTCTAATAGTTCAATTCATCATCGATCCAGAGGGGCTCTAATAGTTCAATTCATCATCGATCCAGAGGGCTCTAATAGTTCAATTCATCATCGATCCAGAGGGCTCTAATAGTTCAATTCATCATCGATCCAGAGGGCTCTAATAGTTCAATTCATCATCGATCCAGAGGGCTCTAATAGTTCAATTCATCATCGATCCAGAGGGCTCTAATAGTTCAATTCATCATCGATCCAGAGGGCTCTAATAGTTCAATTCATCATCGATCCAGAGGGCTCTAATAGTTCAATTCATCATCGATCCAGAGGGCTCTAATAGTTCAATTCATCATCGATCCAGAGGGGCTCTAATAGTTCAATTCATCATCGATCCAGAGGGCTCTAATAGTTCAATTCATCATCGATCCAGAGGGGCTCTAATAGTTCAATTCATCATCGATCCAGAGGGGCTCTAATAGTTCAATTCATCATCGATCCAGAGGGCTCTAATAGTTCAATTCATCATCGATCCAGAGGGGCTCTAATAGTTCAATTCATCATCGATCCAGAGGGCTCTAATAGTTCAATTCATCATCGATCCAGAGGGGCTCTAATAGTTCAATTCATCATCGATCCAGAGGGCTCTAATAGTTCAATTCATCATCGATCCAGAGGGCTCTAATAGTTCAATTCATCATCGATCCAGAGGGCTCTAATAGTTCAATTCATCATCGATCCAGAGGGCTCTAATAGTTCAATTCATCATCGATCCAGAGGGCTCTAATAGTTCAATTCATCATCGATCCAGAGGGCTCTAATAGTTCAATTCATCATCGATCCAGAGGGGCTCTAATAGTTCAATTCATCAGTCGATCCAGAGGGCTCTTGTTTCTAGTTTCATATCATAAATCTCCCAGAGGGCTCTATCTGGATCATTAGTGTCCAGAGGGCCTTAGTTCACATAAATCAGAGTGGCCTGGATCCTCCTCATACGTCAGTTTTACATCTTAAACAAATGAGGCCTTGAGAAAACATTTAGTATGATCTCTTATAAATAACTTTAGGACTTTGGTACTTTTGGCTTTCCTTGTTATTGCCACAATGTTATGGTCACAACACAACTGATATTACTTTGGAGCTAAGCTCTGCAGCATTAGTGAATATACTGTGCATTCAGAAGGTATTCAGACCTCTTTTACTTTTTCCACAGGTTACAGCCTTATTCTGAAATTAATCAAATAATTCCCCCCCTCATCATTCTACTCACAATACCCCATAATGACAAAGCAAAAAGATGTTTAGACATTTTTGCAAATGTAATTAAAATATATATATATATATATCACATTTACATAATTATTCAAACCCTTTACTCAGTACTTTGTTGAAGCGCCTTTGGCAGCGATTACAGCCTCAAGTCTTCTTGGGTATGACGCTACAAGCTTGGCACACCTGTATTTGGGGAGTTTTTCCAATTCTTCTCTGCAGATACTCTCAAGCTCTGTCAGGTTGGATGGGGAGCATCGCTGCACAGCTTTTTAAAAGTCTCTCCAGATATGTTTGATCGGGTTCAAGTCCGTGCTCTGGCTGGGACACTCAAGGACATTCAGAGACTTGTCCCAAAGCCACTCCTGCGTTGTTTTGGCTGGGAGCTCAGGGTCGTTGTCCTGTTGGAAGGTGAACCGCCCCAGTCTGAGGTTCTGAGCGCTCTGGAGCAGGTTTTCATCAAGGATCTCTCTGTACTTTGCTTCGTTTATCTTTCCCTCGATCCTGACTAGTCGCTCCAGTCCCTGCCGCTGAAAAACATCCCACAGCATGATGCTGCCACCACCATGCTTCACCGTAGGGATGGTGCCAGGTTTCCTCTAGACGTGACACTTGGCATTCAAGCCAAAGAGTTCAATCTTGCTTCCATCAGAACAGAGAATCTTCTTTCTCATGGTTTGAGAGTCTTTAGGTGTCTTTTCTCAAACTTCAAGAGGGCTGTCATGTGCCTTTTACTGAGGAGAGGCATCCGTCTGGCCACTCTACCATAAAGGCCTGATTGGTGGAGTGCTGTAGAGATGGTTGTCCTGCTGGA